>NC_083574.1:91802838-92092838 GCF_027579695.1 Neoarius graeffei | reverse complement strand
GGGGTGGCTACGAGGAAGTTATAGGCAATTTTGGATTTGGCAAACGAAACCAAAAAGGGGATGATATGTTGGAATTCTGCCAACAACTAAACCTTCAAATAGTATATACATGGTTCAAGAAGAAAGAGGAGCACCTACTAAAATACAAAAGTGGTGAAAACTGTACTCAAATAGATTTTATTTTACTGAGGAGAGATAGTGAAATCAGAGCAAAGGACTACAAAGTAATACCTGCGGAAGATTGTGTAACACAACATAGAATTCTTTGTGCAGATGTTGTGTTAAAAGATTGTGTAACACAATATAGAATTCTTTGTGCAGATGTTGTGTTAAAAGTTAACACAGGCCAAAGGCAGAGAGAAGAGAGAAGAAAATAAAAAGCTCGAACTTAAAGAATCCAGAAGTGAAACAAAAGTACTAGAGAAAACTAGAGGAACTATTTCATAACCAAGAAGAAAGAAGGTGGGAAACTTTTCGTGACACCTGCATAGAAGCGGCCAGACAAGTTTGCAGAGAGACATCAGGAAGGAGACAGAAAGAAAGAGAAACATGGTGGTGGTGGTGTGAAGAGGTTCAAGAGGCAATAGTTGAAAAGAAATGAGCTTTTAGAAGATGGAAGAGACAAAGTGCAGAAGAGGCTGTATAAGGAGAAAAAGAGAATTGTTAAATGAGAAATTAGAAGAGCAAAGATCAAGGCATGGTAAGAATGGTCAGAGGCCATAGAATCTGCAGAAGGAAGGATGAAAATGTTCAAAGTAGCAAAACAGACGAAAAGGGATATTTATCGTTAGACAGTTAAAGGAAAAGTATCAAGAAAGAAAAAGCAACTGTGGCAGCGGGGGCGTGGTCAAGCGCCGGTCTGTGACAGGAGGGCGGAGTCAGGGAAGGTAAGTGGCAGAATCACGTCACCTGAGAGCAATTAACCTGTTTGTGTGTTTTCCCAGTGACTGCGCCCTATATCAGGAGGGAGAGCGAGAGCAGAACAAGCTCAGCCCTGAACCAGACGCCGGTTGTGTGTCTGTGAACGTTATTGTTATACTGAAAAGTGTGGCAATAAAGCCATTTATAAAACCTGATCTCTGTCCTGCCGTCCTCTGTGCTCCACCCACACGTAGGGTCTCTTACAGTGGTGCCGAAACCCGGGACAGTGGAGCACCAAACCAGCAGCCCCATGGAATCCTCCCCGTTCGCCGATCTGGTCCACGCCCTCGCCACGGCTCAGCAAAGCCAGCACCAGGCACTCGTCACACTCCGAAAGGAGCAGGAGCAGCGCTTCGAAGCCCTGGTGCTGGCCCAGCAGGAAGATCGCGAGGCGTTCCGGCATCTCCTCGCGTCGGCGGGGTCCACCAGCGCTCCGGCCGCGGGCCCGTCTCCCCTCGTTGTCACCAAGATGGGCCCGCAGGACGACCCCGAGGCGTTCATCACATTGTTTGAACAGGTCGCCGAAGCCTCGGGGTGGCCGATGGAGCAGCGCGCGGCGCGCCTCCTCCCCCTGCTCACGGGAGAGGCACAGCTGGCCGCGCTACAGCTCCCGCTACAGCTCCCCGCCGACCGCCGGCTGGCCTTCGCGGACCTCCGCCGGGCCGTCCTCCAGCGCGTGGGGCGCACACCGGAGCAACAGCGCCAGCGCTTCCGCGCGCTGCGACTGGAGGAAGTCGGCCGGCCGTTCGCGTTCGGCCAGCAGCTCCGGGACGCCTGCTGGCGGTGGCTGAGGGCCAACGATCGCGACGCCGAGGGAATCGTCGACCAGGTGGTACTGGAACAGTTCATCGCCCGCTTACCAGCCGGAACCGCGGAGTGGGTCCAGTGCCACCGCCCGGCGTCGCTGGATCAGGCAGTCGAGCTGGCGGAGGATCATCTGGCGGCTGTCCCGGCGGCAGGACAGCAGATGGCATCTCTTCTCTCCTCTTCTCTCTCTCTCTCTCCCCCTCCTCCTGTGTCCTGTCCTCGCCCCATTCCCCCTCCGCGGAGGCGGGGGCCGGCACCCCCCCAGCCGGCCCGCCGCACCCGCGGTGCCCTCCCGTTTCTCCCTTCTGTGTCTGTCTCTCCCCCACCTCAGGTGAGTGAGCCCCAGATCACCGGTGCAGAGGGAAAGCCCGGGCCGGTTTGCTGGCGCTGCGGGGAACCGGGCCACCTTCAACAGCAGTGCACGGCAATGGAAGTGGGCGCGGTGGTTCGGATTCCCGACGCGCCAGAGGCCGCCCTCGATCGGGCCGGAGCGTATCGCATACCGGTGAGTATCCAAGGGGCTACATATCAGGCGTTGGTGGATTCTGGTTGTAATCAGACCTCAATTCGCCAAAGCCTGGTTCAAAACGAGGCATTGGGGGGAGCACAAGGGGTGAAGGTGTTATGTGTGCACGGGGATGTTCACAGCTACCCTTTGGTGTCGGTCCACATTATTTTCAGAGGGGAAAAATTCATAGTAAAGGCGGCGGTTAATCCTCGCCTTACCCACTCTCTAATTTTGGGGACTGATTGGCCGGGATTTCAGGGTTTAATGACACGCCTAGTCGAGAGTGGGTCCTGCCATTTGACAGGGGGAGGTCCCGGTGTCGCTTTGGCGGGAGCAGCTGTCACAGAGCCATCTACGTCATCTCCGCGTCAGAGTGAGGAGCCGCCGGCTCCTCCTCTCTCTATTGGGGAATCCCTCGCGGATTTCCCATTAGAGCAGTCGCGAGACGAGACTCTGCAGCATGCGTTTGACCAAGTGAGAGTAATCGATGGTCAAACGCTCCAGCCGAACGCCACCGCGTCCTTCCCCTACTTCGCGATTATGAAGGATAGATTATACCGAGTGACGCAGGACACTCAAACGAAAGAGCGAGTCACGCAGCTTTTAATTCCGAAGAGCCGCCGGGAATTGGTATTCCAGGCGGCTCACTTTAATCCCATGGCTGGACACTTGGGGCAGGATAAAACACTAGCCCGAATAATGGCCCGTTTCTATTGGCCGGGGATTCGCGGCGATGTCCGTAGGTGGTGTACGGCATGCCGCGAATGCCAGTTAGTAAACCCAGCGGCCATTCCAAAAGCGCCTTTGCGCCCTCTACCGTTAATCGAGACCCCGTTTGAGAGAATTGGGATGGATCTCGTCGGGCCATTAGATCGGTCAGCACGAGGGTACCGCTTTATATTAGTTCTGGTGGACTATGCAACGCGATACCCGGAAGCAGTGCCTCTGTGCAATATCTCAGCACGCAGTATTGCAGAGGCACTCTTCCGCGTCATCTCCCGAGTTGGAATCCCGAAAGAGATTCTGACTGATCAAGGCACTACGTTTATGTCACGAACACTGCGCGAACTGTATGGGTTATTGGGGATTAAGCCGATCCGCACCAGCGTGTATCACCCACAAACGGACGGTTTAGTGGAACGATTCAACCGCACCCTCAAAAATATTATTAAAAAATTCGTAAGTGAGGACGCACGTAACTGGGATAAGTGGCTCGAACCCTTGCTGTTCTCAGTGCGAGAGGTCCCCCAAGCCTCCACGGGGTTCTCCCCGTTTGAATTATTATATGGGCGTAAGCCGCGCGGCATCCTGGACGTGCTGCGGGAAAATTGGGAGGAGGGACCTTCACAAAGTAAGAACGAAATTCAGTACGTTATGGACCTGCGCGCAAAACTCCACACGCTCACCCACCTAACTCAGGAGAATTTGCGGCAGGCCCAGGAACGGCAAGCCCGCCTGTACAACAAGGGTACGCGCCTTAGAGAGTTCACTCCGGGAGATAAGGTACTCGTACTGTTGCCCACGTCGAGCTCCAAATTGATCGCCAAGTGGCAAGGACCCTTTGAGGTCACACGGCGAGTCGGGGACGTCGACTATGAGGTGAGGCGAACGGACAGGGGTGGGGCGCTACAGATTTACCACCTCAACCTGCTTAAACTCTGGAACGAGGAGGTCCCCGTGGCGTTGGTGTCGGTAGTTCCAGAGAAGGCGGAGCTGGGGCCGGAGGTTCAAAAAGGGACATTGGCATCACGTACCTCTCCGGTCCCCTGTGGAGACCACCTCTCCCCGACCCAACTCACGGAGGTCGCCCAGTTGCAGACCGAGTTTTCGGATGTGTTCTCGCCCCTGCCCGGTCGCACTAACCTCATAGAGCACCACATAGAGACGCCCCCGGGGGTGGTAGTGCGTAGCCGCCCTTACAGGCTACCTGAACACAAAAAAAAGGTGGTTCGGGAAGAACTTCAGACCATGCTCGAAATGGGCATCATCGAGGAGTCCTACAGTGACTGGAGCAGCCCGGTGGTCTTGGTACCCAAGGCCGACGGGTCGGTCCGGTTCTGTGTGGACTATAGAAAAGTCAACGCGGTGTCTAAATTCGACGCGTACCCAATGCCTCGTATTGATGAGTTGCTCGATCGACTCGGCACTGCTCGCTTTTATTCGACACTGGATTTAACGAAGGGATATTGGCAGATCCCCTTGACTCCACTATCCCGAGAAAAAACGGCCTTTTCCACACCGTTTGGTTTACACCAATTCGTCACCCTTCCGTTTGGGCTGTTTGGGGCCCCCGCAACGTTTCAGCGGCTGATGGACAGAGTCCTCCGCCCTCACGCCACATATGCGGCAGCATATTTAGATGACATAATCATCTATAGCAATGACTGGCAGCGGCACCTCGAACATCTGAGGGCCGTCCTTAGGTCGCTGAGGCGAGCGGGGCTCACAGCCAACCCAAAGAAGTGTGCGATTGGGCGGGTGGAAGTACGGTATCTGGGCTTCCACTTGGGCAACGGGCAGGTGCGTCCCCAAATTAATAAGACGGCAGCAATTGCGGCCTGCCCGAGGCCCAAGACCAAAAAGGGGGTGAGACAGTTCCTGGGGCTGGCTGGCTATTATCGCAGGTTTATACCTAATTATTCGGACGTCACCAGCCCGCTGACTGATCTCACTAAAAAGGGGGCACCAGATCCGGTCCAGTGGACGGAGCAGTGCCAGCGGGCTTTCTCAGAGGTAAAGGCTGCACTGTGTGGGGGGCCACTTCTACACTCCCCTGACTTTTCTCTCCCTTTTATGTTGCAGACCGATGCGTCGGACAGAGGGCTGGGGGCGGTTTTGTCCCAGGAGGTGGAGGGGGAGGACCGCCCTGTCCTGTATATCAGCAGGAAGCTGTCGGTGCGTGAGGGGCGCTACAGCACCATAGAGAAAGAGTGTCTGGCCATCAAGTGGGCGGTTCTTGCCCTCCGGTACTACCTGCTGGGGCGCCCTTTCACCCTCTGTTCGGACCACGCGCCCCTCCAGTGGCTCCACCGCATGAAAGATGCCAACGCGCGGATCACCCGTTGGTATCTGGCGCTCCAACCCTTTAATTTCAAGGTGGTCCACAGGCCGGGGGCGCAGATGGTCGTGGCGGACTTCCTCTCCCGTCAAGGGGGGGGGGAGTCGGCTGCAGGCCGGACGGCCGCCCGGCCTGAGTCGGGCGGTGGGGGTATGTGGCAGCGGGGGCGTGGTCAAGCGCCGGTCTGTGACAGGAGGGCGGAGTCAGGGAAGGTAAGTGGCAGAATCACGTCACCTGAGAGCAATTAACCTGTTTGTGTGTTTTCCCAGTGACTGCGCCCTATATCAGGAGGGAGAGCGAGAGCAGAACAAGCTCAGCCCTGAACCAGACGCCGGTTGTGTGTCTGTGAACGTTATTGTTATACTGAAAAGTGTGGCAATAAAGCCATTTATAAAACCTGATCTCTGTCCTGCCGTCCTCTGTGCTCCACCCACACGTAGGGTCTCTTACAGCAACTTTATCACGTCTTCGTGGACCTTGAAAAGGCCTTTGACCGGGTGCCTAGGGATGTAATTGTCTGGGCTTTAAGAAGGCAACTTGTACTTGAGCATATGATACAGGCACGCTATACAAACTCTTGGTCAAAGGTCAAGTCTAAGGCTGGAATCCCTGACGAGTTTGATATCAGAGTGGGAGTCCACCAAGGATCCCCTCTCTCTCCACTTCTCTTCATAATCGTCATGGAGGAAGTAACAAAGGAAGGGCACAGTGATGAATTCTGGGAACTCTTGTATGCCAACGATGTGGTGTTAACAGCAGAGACAGAAGAAGAAGTAATAAGAATGTTCAATGACTGGAGAAGAAAGATGGAAAGGTGAGGTATGAAGGTAAACTTAGAAAAGACAAAGATGATGATATCGGGAAAGGAGGAGGTTGAGATCAGGGATTGTGGTAGATATCCATGCAGTATTTGTGGAATGGGAGTAGGTGCCAACTATGTACAGAATCCAGGAAGTGGTGCTACAGTACATGAGATGTTCTGGACTAAGGAGAGTAAATCAAGCAGGCAAAAACTTTGTCTGCTCTGCCTGTACAAGAAGAGGAGAAAGAAGAGAACAAGGTGCTGAGATAAGAAGATGTGACAGAATAAGGGTTGATGATAGTATTATCGAAGAAGTCGAAAGCTTCTGTTACCTAGGCGACACTATTGATTGTGGTCAAGGTACAAAGAGAGCAGTTCGAAATAGAATATCAGCTGCTTGGTCAAAATGGAGACAGATATCTAGCCTTTTGACAAATCAAGGAATTCCCCTAAAAAGTAGAGTACAAACATACTGTGCATGCATTAGGCCCGTACTGTACTTATATACGGAGCAGAAACATGGCTGATGACTAGGAACCTTGAAAACATAGTGAAGAGATGTGATTGCTGGATGCTCCAATATATGGCAAATAGAGAGATGTCAAGTGGAAAGCATACAGAATTTAATGAGAAGACAACATTTGAGATGGCTCGGGCATATCAAAAGAAAAGAAGAGAGTAGTGTGGTATGGAGAGCAGCAGAAGCTGTAATTGATGGAAGACGCCCCCGAGGAAGGCCCCTGAAAACATGGAAGAAGTGTATTGAGGTATTTCACTCACGTGACCAAGTCATGTGGCGCTGCCATTTTGGACGGCACGGCTTGAATCAGTTTGAATGCGAGGAAGGCGACAAACGAAAAACATAAAAGAAAAAGGAGCGAGATGCAAAAAACACCTTCACTATCCAGTGACGTAGGGCATTTACAGGGCGAGCAGAGGGAGAGGTATTTGCAAAAATTGAGGTTAGCAGGCTCAGAGAACGACGTTTACCTGCTTCCACCAGGACTGTTCACTGACAGCTAAGATTTGTTCGCATTTTCATTTACTTTCGGTCCTCAGGATAAACAAAATGTTATTAAATGTCATTGAAATAACTTCTTAGTCTGTTGAGACATGGCCCGTTATAAGTTTTTCCTTTACTGTATTTACTAGTTTACTGAGCGTGCTCTGGGGCTAGCTAGCGCTCCGGGGCCGGCCGGGGCTAGCTAGCGCTCCGGGGCCGGCCGGGGCTAGCTAGCGCTCCGGGGCCGGCCGGCGCTAGCTAGCGCTCCGGGGCCGGCCGGCGCTAGCTAGCGCTCCGGGGCCGGCCGGGGCTAGCTAGCGCTCCGGGGCCGGCCGGGGCTAGCTAGCGCTCCGGGGCCGGCCGGGGCTAGCTTGCGCTCCGGGGCCGGCCAGGGCTAGCTAGCGCTCCGGGGCCGGCCGGCGCTAGCTAGCGCTCCGGGGCTGGCTGACTCAGTAAACTAGTAAATACAGTAAAGGAAAAACTTGAGACTGAAAGGTTTTAACAGTCATCCAAATGACTGAACATAAACGTTGCTACAGCAACATACTAGGTACTATGATGTTGACATTAGCTAGCTTGCCATCCAAAATGGCGGACACTGGGGCGTCACGTGACCCTGTGACGTCAGGTGAAATACCTCAATAGAGGAAGATCTGAGGGAACTTAACCTCAAAGAAGAGATGGTCTATAACAGACTGAGATGGAGAATGCTCATAGCTCATCCAACCCCATGAAATATGGGAACAAAAGGACATTAAACAAAAAAGAAGAAGAAGAATATATATATATATATATATATATATATATATATATATATATATATATATATGGCAGATCACAGAATCCAGGGACACATGTCAGCCCGGGGGCATTTTGAGTTATTGACAGATTCAGAAAGTACAGTTTCTAAGCTTTCCAATGATGCCTTCCATGTGGAGATCTGACAATATTTGAAGAATGTATGGCCTTTTGAAAGTGTATACTTCTTAAAACAGAAAAGGGAGAAAATCGCCCTCAAAGTTTTCCATCTCAGCTACTCTGGGTGTAGGACGGGCACATAATGGTGCTCATTTGCATGACATTAAGGAAAGCCCTACCCCCTACGAGCTAGCACGATACTACTTTCATGTAAACAAAGATCACCACGTCAATTTTCCTTCCATGCAAAGTATGCCCAAAACAATTATGAAGTACAAAAATAAGTCCTAAAGTATACTTTAACGTTTTGTGGTTGAAAAATTACTCACACCGTAAGAAAGAAAGATAGCACGATGATGACACAACTAACACAACACTAGTTTCATGTAAAGCCTCGGTCACAACCGGCCGTACGGTACGCGCTCCTACAGCCGGTCTACATGCAAAAAACGCAAGAAACACACGTAGAGTGCGCATGAAACGCACGAGAGCGCGCGTGTGAAAAGCACGAGAGCGCACGTGTGATGTGCTGATTTTCGAGCCGCAGAGGTTCTTTGTCATGTCAAACAAACTCTACGGGCGCTTACGTTTTTTTCAGGTTGCAAGACAAACTTACGGCCAACGCGCGTCTTTCTCCATGAACAAAAAAAACCCCACAGCGATTTGGGAAACGCCAAAAATCACACGGCCAAAAAATCGTACGTCCGGTTGTGACCTAGGCTTAACCAAACCACAACACTCTCCGTTACATGCAAAAATAACCACACAGCCTTAGATTAATAAACTTACCCCATCAGAAAGAGAAACGGCGCCTTGCACACACCAATGCTTCCGATGGAATGTAATCCTAGAACGGTCCATGTATCATCCAATCATTCAAGTATTCCATGTAGTGAAAATTCATTATGTCTGATTATTGTAACTATTCTTTAAGTTCGTTTCTTAAGACACATATTTTTTAGTATGTTACCTCGTTTGTTGACCGTTTTGGCGAACACTTCCGCCTTCTTCAAAACAGTCACCAGATGTCGAGTGGTAGACGTGCCTTATCAGCTGATGTTACTCTATGGAGGCGTGAACGTCCTGCCCAATATGACAGGTAGTCCACGCCTCCTGCTGTCAGGTCGCTGCCCCAGGACTGGTAGTAGTTTTGCCACTGTGGGAAGGTGCTAACTCCTGCTTGAAAAGGAAATCAGCATCTCCATAAAACTTGTCAGCAGATGGAAGCATGAAGTGCTCTAAAATCTCCTAGTTGCATTTACTTTGGACTTGATAAAACACAATGGACCAACACCAGCAGATGACATGTCATCCCAAATAATCACAGACTGCAAAAATTTCACACTAGACTTCAAACAACTTGGATTCTGTACCTCTCCTCTCTTCCTCCAGACTCTAGGAGTTTGATTTCCAAGTGAAATGCAAAATTTACTTTAATCTGAAAAGAGGACTTTGGACTACTGAGCAACAGTCCAGTTCTTTCTCTTCTTAGCCCAGGTAAGATGCTTCTGACATTGTCTCTGTTTCAGATGTGGCTTGATGTTAGAAATGGGGCAGTTGTAGCCTCTTTCCTGAAGATGTCTCTGCATAGTGGCTCTTGATGCACTGACACAAACCTCAGTCCACTCCTTGTGAAGCTCTCCCAAGTTCTTGAATTGACTTTTCTTGACAATCCTCTCAAGATTGCAGCCATCCCTGTTGCTTGTGCACCTTTTCCAGCCAGGCTTTTCAGCAGTGACCTTCTGTAGCTTACCCTCCTTGTGGAGGATGTCAATGATCATCTTCTGGACAACTGTCAAATCAGCAGTTTTCCCAATGATTCTGATTATGTGTACTGAATTAGACCAAGAGATAGACGTTATTTATATTGTTTTCCTCAAACTTGAAATTCAAGCCAAGCCAAGAAGCCTTTATTTGTCACACATACACTCAAGCACAGACTTAACCACACAGTGAAATTTAACCTCTGCATTTAATCCATCTGAAGCAGTGAACACACACATGCACACAGAAGTGAGTAATGAGCACACACACACACAAACATGAAATTAAATATTCAAATAAGTTAAAATACTGGATTTCTGATTTCCTTGTGCTATCAGTCATAATCATCAAACTTAAAACAAAAAAGGACTTGAAATATTTCATTTTGCATGCAATGTAAATAGAATATATGAAAGTTTACCCTTTTGAATTAAATTACAAAAAAAAAACCTTTTTCAAAATATTCTATTTTTTTTAGATGCACTAGTATATGCACTACAAACATTTCTGACCACCCTCAATTTTATTTCCCTTAAAATGGATTAAATGAATACATTTAATCACTCTACAAGAATATTCCAGAAGAATATGGACATGGACTATATCAGACCAGGTGATCTTGATGACCATTTCCCAATGGTATGAAAGTTTGTTCCTCCATCAAGCCCCGACCCTTACAGCATGCAGAGCTTTGTCAATATGTCAATATAAAGGCATTGTATCTTTTGTGTAAAGTGAAGCAATGCAACTTGGCATCATCCAACTAACCACTACAATAACATATTAAAGAAAGGCTGCAAAATGCATTGCCAAACAGATGCTGTGCCCCTTTCCTCCATTTTTGTCCAAAAGTTCTTGGAGATTCTTTTGATCCCATTATCTTCACACTCAATCAAGTTTACTTTTTTGCCCAATGAGCAGGGAGCTAATTATCTATCTATCTATCTATCTATCTATCTATCTATCTATCTATCTATCTATCTTTGCTAAATCATTTTGATTTACAATCACATGACTTGGATAAGCCACTTAGAAAACAAATAAATAATTCCTAGATTTATTTAGTTGATGTTAGTTTTTACTTAAAATAAATAAAATATACACACAACAACAACAACAACAACAATAATAATAATAATAATAATAATAATAAGTATTATTATTATTATTATTATTATTATTATTATTATTATTATTATAACCAGAATGGGACATTTTTAGATATTTGTGATGTGGATTTGGGAAAAGATAAGTGACCTAGACGTTAGACATGAACTTGATAATTCAGGTCAAAACCAAAAGTGACTTTGGAAACAAGACTCTCTTTATGATAGATTGCATCACAGTAACAGATGAGAACCACTCCACTGCTGTGAAATGAACATCTGTATATAGCTTTTAATGCAGTGCCCTTTCTTATGTATTGCAATAATAAATGTGGCAATGACATTTATTTACTAATCATATTGGTTACTTATGTTCTCTACTCAAAATCTGGTCACAGCCCTTGACCAGCTCAACCAGTTCTTTAGTTTGTGTGGCAAATTTTTTTATGAAGACAAGCAGAAAACAACTTTGAAGGAACATTTTATAAGACAGTTCTTTTATTATTATTATTATTATTATTATTATTATTATTATTATTATTATTATTGTAATACTCACAAAATATGTGTTTTGTTGAGATTATTATTATTATTGTTTCATTTCCTCTGAGAGTCACTTTTTGGTTTATCGCTATTGTATTATTTTATTGTAGTCTGTCTAATTCAGAATAAGAAGTCACACAGAGAAACACACAATGACATACTGTTGTGTGAAATGGACACTGGGAGGCAGCACTTACCGGTGGCGTCACTGGGACTCTTTGCAATGCATCGCGAAAGTGGGGCTCATAATCCAGATGAATGGAGAATGAGCAACAGTTGTCCTGCTTCGCTGATTTCTGTCTTATATTTCCAGGTTAATTATTCACCTTTTCTGTGACTTCAGATGTTTATAAGCTAATATGAATCCCCGGTGATGTGTGGTCTATAAGCTCGAAGCTTGTTAAGCGTGTAAATAAAGTGTCACGGTACGTGACTATTGTAGTGGGGAAAATGGCGTCCGACACTGTAGCCAAATGTTTACTTTCCTTTGTTTCTTTCGGCTCCTGGGCATTTGTGGGTTATTACCCACAAATGATGTTACATCCTGTTAATATCTGGCTTTGAAAACTTCCACTCCCACACCGATGTTGCTGATCTTAATCTATCGACCTCCCAAATCAACATCATCTCTTTTTCTCTCTGAACTGAATGAACTGCTAACTGTAGCCTCATCTGTCTGTCCTGCCGTCATTCTTCTGGGTGACTTTAACATTCATGTTGACATTAGTTGCTCCCTTACTGATGAGCTCTTGACTGTCTTTGAATGTTTTGATTTAACTCAGCATGTTGACTTTCCCACACATAATCATGGTCATATACTTGACTTGCTCTGCTCTACTGGTACAAAAATTGTATCTGTATCGGGTTCTGATGTAGGTTTTACTGACCACAAGTTGATTGAGTGTTGTCTCAGTGTGCCACCTTCTAAACTTCCTCTGCATTCTACTGTCTCTTTCCGTAATCTTTCTTCTATTGATGTGCATTCTTTCTCTGCCTCTCTCCTTTCTTCTTTTTGTAAATTTCCTGAGGTTTCCTCTCCTGATGATACAGTTGCTATTTACAATAATACTATATCTAACACACTTAACACTTTCGCTCCCCTTAAAACTAGACAGGTCTCTGCAAATCGCGCCTCTCCTTGGTTCACCTCTGAGCTTAGGGCCATGAAGGCCAAGGGAAGGCGGCTAGAGTGCCTTTATAAGAAAACTGGCCTTACTATTCATCTTTCACTCTTCTCTGAACACATCACAAAATATAAGGATGCTCTTAATGCTGCTCGATCCTCCTAACATCATTAAGAGTGGCAATCATAGACCCAAAACTTTGTTTAATACAATAAATAAACTTCTTCAGCCTCCTTCCTCAACCACTCCCAGTTCTCTTGCTCAGTGTCAGGCTTTTTTGGATTTTTTCAATGATAAAATTGCCAGTATTTACCAACACTTTCATTCTGAAATTCATTCTTCTGTCCCACTAGTATCTCTTTCTCATAAAGCTGACTGCTGTCTCTCTGCTTTCTCTCCTGTTGATTCTTTTAAAGTATCGGAAATTATGACTAAGTCCTCCTCCTCCTCATGTTTGTTGGACCCTGCACCCACTGCACTTCTTAAATCTTGTGTATCTGCTATCTCCCCTTATATTGCTCATTTGATTAATCAGTGTTTTGCTTTAGGCACTGTTCCTATCTCCCTCAAAATTGCTTCAGTTACACCAATACTAAAGAAACCTGGTCTAGATTTCACTTTCACTGTCCAATCACAGACCCATTTCAAATCTCCCTTTTCTAGCTAAAGTAATGGAGCGAGTTGTAGCCTCTCAGCTTCATACTTTCCTTGCTCATAATGATCTCTATGAACCCTTTCAGTCAGGCTTTCACAATATGCATAGCACTGAATCTGCTCTCTTGAGAGTTGTTAATGACCTCCTGCTCTCAACCGATGCTGGTCATCTCAATGTCCTTGTTCTCTTGGACCTCACAGCCACCTTTGACACTGTACATCATGAGAGACTCATTTCCAGACTATCTTCTTTTGGTATTACTGGCTTAGCTTTATCCTGGTTTCAGTCATATCTAGCAAACAGGCAACAGTTTATTTCTATTGGTGTTCATAAATCATCCACTGCTACTGTTGCTCAAGGTGTGCCTCATGGGTTCTGTCCTTGGTCCCCTTCTTTTTATATTATATGTTTCTCCTATAGGCCAGATTATTCGTAAGCATGGCCTTAACTTTCATTGTTATGCTGATGATATTCAAATCTACATCACTATCACCCCTTCCATAGCCTCTGTTCAGCTGCTAAGGACTTGCATCACTGACCTTAAGCAATGGCTGCATAAGAACTGCCTTAAACTTAATGCTGGCAAAACGGAGGTTCTATTAGTAGGTACCAAAAGACAGGTTCAGAATTTCTCCAGTTTTACTATTGATGTAGATGGTGTGTCTATTCATCCTTCCCAAGTTATAAAAAACCTTGGAGTTATCTTTGACTCCACCCTTACGTTTGAACCCCATCTTAACCTTCATCCTACCAAGTGGGGTCCATCTGGACCCTGCACCTATATGTTTGTTTGCCATTTTAAAAATATGTGACATACTGCCTCACCGTTTTATGAATTTGTCAGAATTTATGTCTTAATTAAAACACTAAAGCACCTGGCCTATGTTTCTCCTATAGGCCAGATTATTCGTAAGCATGGCCTTAACTTTCATTGTTATGCTTATGATATTCAAATCTACATCACTATCACCCCTTCCATAGCCTCTGTTCAGCTGCTAAGGACTTGCATCACTGACCTTAAGCAATGGCTGCGTAAGAACTGCCTTAAACTTAATGCTGGCAAAACGGAGGTTCTATTAGTAGGTACCAAAAGACAGGTTCAGAATTTCTCCAGTTTTACTATTGATGTAGATGGTGTGTCTATTCATCCTTCCCAAGTTATAAAAAACCTTGGAGTTATCTTTGACTCCACCCTTACGTTTGAACCCCATCTTAACCTTCATCCTACCAAGTGGGGTCCATCTGGACCCCGCACCTATATGTTTGTTTGCCATTTTAAAAATATGTGACATACTGCCTCACCGTTTTATGAATTTGTCTGAATTTATGTCTTAATTAAAACACTAAAGCACTGGAAGATCAGCTTTTTGCATTGTGAAGGTATAATTAATTTGTTACTGGGGTCCAACCGGACCCCAGAGTAAAGTTTATCTGTCTTTCATTTTATAATTGAATAGCACACTGAAAGTTAACTTCTTTTATTTCTTTTATGTTCCATAATGAAACTACCAAGGCATTCCTTCTTGGGGTCCGTGTGGACCCCACTGCTGCAATAAGCACAGGCTGCAAAACAAAAGCCCTAAATTATTTTACAATTACTTTTTTGTTTTAAATTCTGTAAGAAAAGACCTAAGTTGTAATCCAGAATGTTCTACAGCTGCATGAGCTGCAAAAATCATGTATATAATGCCAATTTTTTTTTGTGGTGCTATAATTTGCTACATGTATGCTAGTTATTGCAATATTATTGCAATGTTATTGCATTTATAATACATCATTGATATTCAACCATAGTGGATTTTGTTCTTCAATAAAGTTATGTCTGTTTGCTGCATTGAATTGGTTCTTACTGCATTGATTTCAAGGTATTCCCTCCTGGGGTCCATACGGACCCCGCCTGGTAGTTTGTGTATGTAAAATTGGCTGGTAGGATGAAGGTTAAGTGTGTTCTTTATGCCTTGGGCCCTTTAGTGTATTGCTGTTATTAATACAAGATGTTCTGAACAAAACTTATCTGGTGATTTTGTCTTTATAAGCTTTAATTTTAAAGAAAAGTATTGGGGTCCAAACGGACCCCACATGGTAAGATTAAGGTGTAAAATAGCATGGTAGGATGAGGGTTAAACTAATTACTAAGAATGCTTTCTTTCACCTCCACAATATTGCACGTCTCCGCCCTTTTCTCTTGGAAACTGATGCCAATATGTTGATCAATGCATTTATTTTTTCTCTCCTTGACTATTGCAATTCTCTCTTTTATGGTCTCCCTGCCACATTGCTCAATCGCCTGCAGTACATCCAAAACTCAGCAGCAAGAGTCCTCACACTCACCAAGTGTACTGCTCACATCAATCCTGTTTTACAGCAACTGCACTGGTTGCCAGTTATCTCCCGGATCAAATACAAAATCTTGCTTTTAACCTATGAAACTCTTCATGGTTTCGCTCCTTCCTATCTCTGTGAGCTAATTCATTTGTACTGTCCCTCCTGCTCCCTCAGATCTTCTGTCTGTGGACTTCTGACTGTTCCACGTTTTAAATTGGCATCTATGGGTGGCAGATCATTTAGTGTTGCTGCTCCTAAACTTTGGAACTTGTTACCACAATCACTTCATGACTGTTCCACTCTCTCTTCCTTCAAAGCCAACTTGAAAACTTTTCTCTTTACCTCACATTATTCTTCCTAGTTTTTTTTTTTTGGTGGTAACTCTTTTGTAAAGCATCCTTGGGTTTGTGAAAGGCGCTACATAAATTGAACTTATTATTATTATTATTACTGCATGTGTGAAAATCAGTGTGTGTGTGTGGCACATTATTCGAATTGGGCATTTGTGGGCAATTACTGTACTGTGTGAAAACCAGTTGTGTGTGTGTAGTGCATTGCTTGAAATGCTGAAGCTAATGCTAATGTGCAGGTTAAGGCCAGCTATGGCTGCAGCCTTGGTCAAGGGCACACGTCAGTTGTAAACAATAAGTTCACGGGTTAAAGCGGCAAGCTATGAGTCAGCCATGTGTATTATTTCAGTTTGTGTTCAGTTGTGTAAACGTGAACTAGTTTAACTGCAAGAGAGATTTATTCTGTTATATTAAGTGAGCACTTAATGTACTTTATGTACAGTTAAAGAAAATACTCTTTTGATGAGAGATAATGAAGATGTGTGTTTGAGAGAAAAGTGTATACATGATTGGGGATGGACAGATGACATGATTAAAAGGGAAAATGTTTATCTTTCGTTTGATACAAATTTTGATATGTTTATTTATTGAAAATATGAAAGTATATACATTTAATGTGAATGTTATCTAAAATGGTTAATACCAGTGCTTTAATGCAGACATAATAACAGAAATAATTCATGATTGCAGTGAAAAGGTTAAAATGAAAGTGAGAATAAACATAATCCACATGAATGGAGAATGAGCAACAGTTGTCCTGCTTCACTGATTTCTGTCTTATATTTCCAGCTCCTTTCAGAGGATTATCTATATATCTGTCAGTGGAGACCAAGCCGGGACCCGCTACATTATTATTATTATTATTATTATTATTATTATTATTATTATTATTATTATATTTTTCAGCTGTAATAGACTGGTGAAAATAAGTCTGATTTTGAATATTTTAAATTTACATTATCACTGTAATAATTTCATAGGCTATATACATGTGAAGTTTGTTAGATTACAGTGGATTTGGACAGGGCCCAGTTGCTGAATTTGTCACAGGTTAAATCAGATTCCAATGAAGGAAAGTTAAACCAAAGGGTATATAAACCTGTCCATTACCCTGCATGGGTACAGCTATTTTTATTGATAACAGGCCTTTGGCAATATGCTTATAATGTATGGAAATACACATGTGTGTGGTATGATAATTATTTAATTTTCATTTATTTATTTGTTTGTTTGTTTGTTTGTTACTCAGATTATGGTCTATGTCAGCAGGGTCTCTTTATGGCTTAAGCTGGGGACCAACATAATTTAAAGAAAAGCAATATTTTGTGATAAAAACTGTCTCAAAAGATATGCAAAAACACAAACCATGGATATGTAATAATACTTAATGCATTATCCACTAACTACATGCAAATGATGCTGCAAAGTCAGACTATAGATAGCAGTTTATTTACAATTATGGAAATAGTAGCTGTTTATGCAAATCCATGTTAAAGGCTTTCATTTAAACTAGAACATGCATTTAAATATGGTGTATATTTTAATCATTTGAATATGGGCTACTTCAACAGTTTAATCATTTAATAGGTGCTTTAGCCATCATTTGCTTTTTAGTGTTCTTCTCTGATTTCAGTATGATTATATAACACTTTGGAAGAAATATGCAGAATAGTAAACCAAAGCTTGATGCTAAAATGGCAAATATCTCTACAGCTACAGTGAATTTTCCAGGAGAGCTGACATAAGCAGGTATAAAGGTGATCCAAACTGCACAGAATATGAGTAGGCTGAATGTGATGAATTTGGCTTCATTGAAGTTGTCAGGCAGTTTCCGGGCCAGAAAAGCCAAAATAAAACAGAATAGAGCGAGGACTCCTATATAACCCAGCACAGCCCAGAACCCGATTGCTGAGCCGACATGACATTCTAATATGATCTTCTCCTTATAGTATTTCATATTTTTGTAGGGAAAAGGAGGGGAAAATGATAACCACAGTACACAAATAATGACCTGTACAAGAGTGAAGGCAAGTACACTGAGTCTCTGCTGTAGAGGCCCAAACCATTTCATGACATCACTCCCTGGAAGTGTAGCTCTGAAGGCCATTAACACTACTACAGTTTTCCCCAGAATGCAGGAGATGCAGAGGACAAATATGATCCCAAATGCTGTGTGCCGCAACATACAGGACCACTCAGAGGGCTGACCAATGAATGTAAGTGAACAGAGGAAACACAGAGTCAGAGAGAAGAGCAGCAAGAAGCTCAGTTCAGAATTATTTGCTCGAACGATTGGTGTGTCCTTGTGTTTAATGAAAATTACAGCAATGCAGATGGTGAAAGACACTCCTAACAAAGAAAAGGATACCAGAATGTTTCCCATTATTTCCTCAAATGACAGGAATTCCACCAGCTTTATGACACAGGTATCCTTTCTGTTATTAGACCATAGTTCAGGTGGGCACATGGTACAAGTTAGAGAATCTATGAAAAGAGAAAAGGAATAACAGTTTAGGTGTCTGCAATTCTACTGTGTTTATGGAAAAAATAGTTTTGAAACTTGCATGCATCATTGATACAAAACATTGTTCATTATACCTGTGACATTACTGATTTCCCCCTCTGCACAAGGAATACAGTCAAAACAGCAGATTGGCCTTCCTTTCTGCACAGCCTTCCTTGAGCCCAGGGGACAACTTGGACTACACACAGAGACTGGTACCTGAAAATAAGAAATATGTATATACACACAGAGAGAGACAGAGAGAGAGATATTCTGAGCATATAGGTATTGTAATTTGCCTGTGCTTTGCTGTTGGCCCAGGTTATGCTGATGTTGTTAAATGACAGCTGAAGATCTGTTTGCAAAGAGCCATCATAGAAGCCGACTTTAACAACCACTATTTTACCATCTTTCTCTTGTTGCCAGTTCAGCAGTTCATACCTTGCTGCTGGGTCTCCATTTTTATCAAAGTATACATCCTCTCCAGCTGTAGTTGTGAAATGGACCTTTTTCAACTCACTGAATACCTAAATAAAGCATTGCAGACTCTCCCATCATAAATATAAGAACATCATTTTCACAATACTATCTTCTTGTTATACTTACCTGCCACGGTTTGCTATCTGTTATGTTTGCACATGAAATGTGACGTGTTTGTTCACTGTCTTTCTTTGAACAGTTAAGTATGTTATGCAGGGCATAAACCACAGCATAAACAGCCTTGTAAACATTATTTGCGACTCGTAATTCTGAAACATCTGTATAAAGATTTTGAACTTCACTGAGACTTTCATTACCTTTGCACATTTGTTTTATCTCAGTATTTTCTTTTGTGGGAAGTTTACATTCAAATATTGTCTCCCATAACTCTTTGTAAATAGCTGCATCAGTAACAGGATTAATCTTTGTCAGAAATTGCCTAAGGCCCTTAATTTGTGCTTTTGGGATAGCAAAACCCATGGATCCTTTCAGAAGATGCTGCCATTGAGCACTAGCTGGGTTGATATCCGAAATCCAGTCCTCACTTCCAATCCACTGAAACCCAGTCAAGTTCTGTAAGGCCATTTCCTTTAGAAGAACCCCAAGGTCAGAATATGAGACAAATGCTACAATAACTTTGGAGGTTGAAGCCTTGATAATATCAACTACTTTCAGAATTTTTTCTCTGGGGTCCATCCGAAAGAATGGCATTGAGTATTCAACACAGATTCCTTCTTCTTTAGCTGCAATGATGAATTCATTTATGCCATTGTTCCCATAGTCATTATCACTGCATACGGCCCCTACCCATGTCCAGCCAAAATGCCTGACCAACTGAGCCAAAGCTCTGCTCTGGTAGTAATCACTGGGAATAGTTCTGAAGAAAGATGGGTATTTCTTTTTGTCACTTAGGCATGCACATGTTGCAAAGTGACTGACCTGTAATACATAGATTTCAATCACTTATCATTTACTTTAAACTTTACTTTCATTATTAAACATGTTCTTAATTTAACATCAAAAAATTAGTTGTTTTTTTTCTAAGTCTTACCACAGGTATATGCAAAGGTCCCACAGTTGCAGAAATGGCAAGAGAAGGGCTTGATGATGCTTGTCCTATGATTGCTTGAACTGTATCAGACTTGGAGCAAGACATTACAGATGTATTTTTTCCATTGCCATTAACCAAGGACAAGGCAGATCTTGTAGTTATTTCTACTGATCCACATGCATCATAGATTCTATAACCCACTTTTACACCAGGAAGAATATCAGTTCTGTTGTTGATTTCCTCAATGGCAAATAACATTGTTTGTGCATTTTGAAATTCACGGAAACTTATGCTACAGGATCAAGAAAACAAAAAATCTTTCTCATGAACTCCATAAGCACTACTACATTAACAAGTTTATATATTGTATGCCATAATGTAAATAATTAAATAAAATATGTCTGATATTCTTAAAATGAGTACATCTTAAACCAATGCACTCATTCCTCACAAATTCAAATTCCCCTAATGTGCCCTCACCTTCTGCATTTTGGCTGCCAGGGCTCAGATGTAAAAAGATGTATTGTCTGGTCCCATTTGACATGGAAGGAAAAGAGACCACCAATCATTACATCACCATCTTTGCTGAGTTTAGGTGGATTGTGCAGGCCTAATAAGCTGCATGGAGGATCAGCTGCTCTCACTTGAGTGAAAAATAGCCATGTATGCAGAAACCTCATTCTCATCCCCCCTCAATACCATTACCTCTGCTTAGGCTTTTATAGAACCCTTTGACTCCCAAATTGATCAGACCCTTGGGAGCGGGTTTAAGAATGTGCTCATACTTTGCTTTACAGTACTTTGATATATTTGAATTTTACAGGCCTGGATTTTATTGGTATTGATATCTGTTGTTATAACATCTGATTTTTACCAAATGTTGATATAGAGATAATAAAAAGAGTTTCAGCAAAGATGTTATTTTCCTTCTCCATTCCTTGAATTTTCAGCAGATGCTATTTGACAAATTGAAATAGGAAAAACAAATATAAATTTTCATTTAGTGTGAAAATGTTTGCTGAACTGAAATATTTTTTATTAAAAATACATGTATTAAGTTTTTACTTCATGCAATAATATGTCACTAAGACTTCTCTTTTCATCTGTAATTGATTGATTGATCATTACTATTCAGGTAAGAGTCATGTTGGAAAAAATTAAACAGCTCCAATATATAGTAATTAACAATTATCATTTATTTTTCTGCTCTTTTAGCATCATTATTTCAATTACTATTTAGCTTCTGTTTTCAAACGTTAATTTATGTTCTATGAACTCTTTATTCTGTTGAGGATCATGGTGGATCCAAAGTCTATCCTAGGAACGCTGGAAGTGAGACAGGAATATGCCCTGATTCGGCCAATCGTCCCTCACGGGGTACCATGCACACCAGTGCTGGGCACGTTACTTTCAAAAAGTAATTAGTTATAGTTACTAGTTACTTTTCCCAAAAAGTAACTGAGTTAGTAACGGAGTTACTTTGTCATAAAAGTAACTAATTACCAGGGAAAGTAATTATTCCGTTACATTTTGTTCCCCCCCCCCAAAAAAAAATCAAATTCAATTAGTGTAATCATAATAAAAGTGAATGTTAAATGTGTTTAATGACTGAAATGGACACTTAACAGAACCAGTTAGTAACATTATCTACACTATATTAATATATGACAATGTGAGATAAGACATCTATCAAATGTAATATATTTTTGCAGTTATTAAAATTATGTTACTAATTACTGGCCACTGACGAGGACAAACGCTTTGTTCCTCGACATAATGTGCATTGCACGTAAACACTCTTGCCTTTTATTTCAAGTAATGAAAAGTGCTGGCTGTATTTCCAGTGTGAAAGCGCAGTGCTGGGCTGACCGCTCGCCATCGCTGGCTCTTCCGATTGAAAGCGTGCGCAGTAGTGCAGTAGGCGTGGCCTACCTACATATGTTGTCCAAATCTACTCTGATTGGCTTACTGTGCCGTTGTCTCGCGTCTCCCCGCCCCACACTAAAGCAGAGTAAAGAAAGGCTGAGCGAGCAGCGTGCCAGATGAGAACAGCTTTAATAAAGTAACGCATAGTATTTTATTGTAAGTAACGGGAACGGCGTTATAACGATGTAAAAAGTAATTAGTTAGATTACTCGTTACTAAAAAAAGTAACGCCGTTAGTAACGCCGTTTATTCTAACGCCGTTATTCCCATCACTGATGCACACACACACACACACACACTGTAGGAGTAATTAACATCGCCAAAACACCTTTTTCGGGAGGTGTGAGTACACTCTTCACTGGATGGTGCCTTTCTGTCGTGACAGAGAATAATTTCTAAAGTTCATGAAGAGCTTTGTAGTCCTGCACTTGATTATATTGGACTTAATCAAGCACTAGCTGTAATCGGAGTGCTACCAGTTATGTGCTCATGCTGTACCAATCTGTGCCTGTGTACATGAAGATGAAAGGAATGAAGGCCTATTACCCAAACTTTATCCACATAGCTAAAATTCCACATGATGATTGTGTATATTCACACTGTTTCTCATGAATGTTAAAGAATGAAAAAACAACAAAAAAAAGAGATACTGACAATGTTTCCCCAATCACCTCTGTATCTGTATTTTTCAGCAACTCCTTTATATTTTCTTGCAGAAAAAAACATTCCTGCACTTTAAATTGCATGCATCATTTCACTGTCAGTATATTCATCGTTTATCAATTGTCAACATTTTCAGATTCAAAATATCTGAAGTGACATGTTTGATATTTGATTTCCATTTAATCTAAAACATTTAGGGTCAATGGTAGCCTAGCATAAAAACCTGCATCATTGTGTGATTTCTGTTTTCTTGTGAAGACACAATCTCTCTGGCAAACATGGAATGCTCTCACTCCTTCTATCTGTCCAGCTGCAATTGTGAATAGGACCAAATTTGACCCCAAGCACTGTTGCAAGTAACAGGATGAGAGTGGAAGACCAAAGGAGAAAATAGAGTTCACTACATTTCCCATATCTGTTTATCTGAAAATAAAATTTAAAAACACATTTAATTAGGTCTCAATAGGAACATGGTATTTAAGTAATATATGTCCCCAATGTGCTTTTTTTTCATTTGGTTGAAAGTACCAAAAGGGTAAGCAGTACTCTGTTCTTTGTTTTGTTCATAAT
Source organism: Neoarius graeffei (assembly GCF_027579695.1). Classification (NCBI taxonomy): domain Eukaryota; kingdom Metazoa; phylum Chordata; class Actinopteri; order Siluriformes; family Ariidae; genus Neoarius; species Neoarius graeffei. The sequence continues at coordinate 92,069,761 of NC_083574.1, read as the reverse complement.
TTTTCCTGGTGGGGATGGTGTGCAGTCAAAACATTAGACTCGCATCTTTTCGAAACAGGCTTCCATTTACTTGTGGGCCAACTCATCTCATCTCATCTCATTATCTCTAGCCGCTTCATCCTTCTACAGGGTCGCAGGCAAGCCGGAGCCTATCCCAGCTGACTACGGGCGAAAGGCGGGGTACACCCTGGACAAGTCGCCAGGTCATCACAGGGCTGACACATAGACAACCATTCACACCTACGGTCAATTTAGAGTCACCAGTTAACCTAACCTGCATGTCTTTGGACTGTGGGGGAAACCGGAGCACCCGGAGGAAACCCACGCGGACACGGGGAGAACATGCAAACTCCACACAGAAAGGCCCTCGCCGGCCCGGGGGCTCGAACCCAGGACCTTCTTACTGTGAGGCGACAGCGCTAACCACTACACCACCGTGCCAGTGGGCCAACTCTCACAGCATAAAGACACACAGGCACTTGCCAAACATGACTGGAAACTTGTCCTGCAATAATAATAATAATAATAATAATAGCAGCACAGTGGTGTAGTGGTTAGCACTGTCACCTCACAGCAAGAAGGTTCTGGGTTCGAGCCCAGTGGCCGAAGGGGGCCTTTCTGTGTGGAGTTTGCATGTTCTCCCCGTATCTGCGTGGGTTTCCTCTGGGTGCTTCAGTTACCCCCACAGTCCAAAGGCATGCAGGTAAAGCTAATTGGTGGCTCTAAATTGACCATAGGTGTGAATGTGAGTGTGACTGGTTGTTTGTCTCTTTGTATCAGCCCTGCAATGATCTGGCGACTTGTCCAGGGTTACCCCACCTCTCGGCCATAATCAGCTGGGATAGGCTCCAGCTTGCCTGCAAACCTGTAGAACAGGATAACCAGCTACAGATAATGGATGGATAGATAATAATAATAATAATAATAATAATAATAATAATAAACTCTAATGTGACATTTTCAGATATTTGTGATGTGGATTTGTGAAAAGTTAAGTGACCTGCAGGTTAAACATCAACTTGGTAATTTAAACCAAAAGGGACTTTGTAAACAAGACTCTTTCTGGCAGATTGCATCCTAGTAGTAGACAATGATCCTGGTTTTGTGGTCCATCCATCCATTATCTGTAGCCACTTATCCTATGTAGGGTCGCAGGCAAGCTGGAGCCTATCCCAGCTGATGATGGGCAAGAGGCAGGGTACACCCTGGATAAGTCACCAGGTCATCACAGGGCTGGCACATAGAGACAAACAACCATTCACACCCACAGTCAATTTAGAGCAACCAATTAGCCTAACCTGCATGTCTTTGGACTGTGGGGTAAACCAGAATACCCAGAGGAAACCCACACAGACACGGGGAGAACATGCAAACTCCACACAGAAAGGCCTTCATCAGCCACTGGGTTCGAACCCAGGACCTTCTTGCTGCTAGGTGACAGTGCTAAACACTACAGCACTGTGCCACCCCTGGTTTTGTGGTCCATCATTTATTATTTTGCAAGGTGAACACATTCGCTTATTAGGAACAGATTCAAAAGCTATTGTGTATGTCTCATCTCATCTCATTATCTCTAGCCGCTTTATCCTTCTACAGGGTCGCAGGCAAGCTGGAGCCTATCCCAGCTGACTATGGGCAAAAGGCGGGGTACACCCTGGACAAGTCGCCAGGTCATCACAGGGCTGACAGACAGACACAGACAACCATTCACACCTATGGTCAATTTAGAGTCACCAGTTAACCTAACCTGCATGTCTTTGGACTGTGGGGGAAACCGGAGCACCCGGAGGAAACCCACGCGGACACGGGGAGAACATGCAAACTCCGCACAGAAAGGCCCTCGCCGGCCACGGGGCTCGAACCTGGACCTTCTTGCTGTGAGGCAACAGCGCTAACCACTACACCACCGTGCCGCCGCAATGCAACTTATTTCTTATTATATTTATATGATAAATATATGATATGATAAATATGTATAAAACCTGGTCACAGTCCTTGACCAGCTCAACCAGTTTTTTAGTTTGTTTGGGGGATTTTTACGAAGACAAGCAAAAAACAACTTTGACGGAACACTTTATTCGGTCTTCATCTTACTTATTAATATATGTTTCAGCTGAAATCGACTGGTGGAAATAAGTATGATTTTGGATCTTTTAAATTTACCTCATCACTCAAATAATTTCACAGGATATATGCATATGAAGTGTGTTAAAGCATAGCAATATTGGACAGGACCCAGTTGCTGAATTTGTCAAAGATTAAATCAGATTTCCATGTAAGAAATTAAACCGAAGGTTATAAAAACCAGTCCACTAACCTGCATGGGAAGAGGTACTTTTATTGATGACAAGCAATTAAGAGTACACTTAGAATATATGGAAATACACATGTGGTGTGTGGTTTGATAACTGTATTTTCACACACACATACATGAAATGAAATATTCAAATAAGTTAAGATACTGGATTTCTGATTTCCTTGAGCTATCAGTTATAATCATCAAACTTTAAACAAAAAAGGACTTCTCATCTCTAGCCACTTCATCCTTCTACAGGGTCGCAGGCAAGCTGGAGCCTATCCCAGCTGACTACGGGTGAAAGGCGGGGTACACCCTGGACAAGTCGCCAGGTCATCACAGGGCTGACACATAGACACAGACAACCATTCACACCCACACCTACGGTCAATTTAGAGTCACCAGTTAACCTAACCTGCATGTCTTCGGACTGTGGGGGAAACCGGAGCACCCGGAGGAAACCCACACGGACACGGGGAGAACATGCAAACTCCGCACAGAAAGGCCCTCCCCGGACCCGGGGCTCGAACCCAGGACCTTCTCGCTGTGAGGCGACAGCGCTAACCACTACACCACCGTGCCGCCCGCAAAAAAGGACTTGAAATATTTAATTTTGCATGCAATGTAAATAGAATATATGAAAGTTCCCCCTTTTGAATTAAATTACAAAAAAAAAAACCTTTTTCAAAATATTCTAATTTTTTAGATGCACTAGTATATGCACTACAAACATTCCTGACCACCCTCAATTTTTCTTCCCTTAAAATGGATTAAATGAATACATTTAATCACTCTACAAGAATATTCAAGAAGAATATGGACATGGACTACATCAGACCAGGTGATCTTGATGACCATTTCCCAATGGTATGAAAGTTTGTTCCTCCATCAAGCCCCGACCCTTACAGCATGCAGAGCTTTGTCAATATGTCAATATAATGGCATTGTATCCTTTGTGTAAAGTGAAGCAATGCAACTTGGCATCATCCAACTAACCACTACAATAACATATTAAAGAAAGGCTGCAAAATGCATTGCCAAACAGATGCTGTGCCCCTTCCTCCATTTTTGTCCAAAAGTTCTTGGAGACTCTTTTGATCCCATTATCTTCACACTCAATCAAGTTTACTTTTTTGCCCAATGAGCAGGGAGCTAATAATCTATCTATCTATCTATCTATCTATCTATCTATCTATCTATCTATCTGAATTTGCTAAATCATTTTGATTTACAATCACATTACTTGGATAAGCCACTTAGAAAACAAATACATAATTACTAGATTTATTTAGTTGATGTTAGTTTTTACTTAAAATAAATAAAATATACACATAACAACAACAACAACAACAACAATAATAATAATAATAATAATAATAATAATAATAATAACCAGAATGGGACATTTTTAGATATTTGTGATGTGGATTTGGGAAAAGATAAGTGACCTAGACGTTAGACATGAACTTGATAATTCAGGTCAAAACCAAAAGTGACTTTGGAAACAAGACTCTCTTTATGATAGATTGCATCACAGTAGCAGATGACAACCACTCCAATGCTGTGAAATGAACATCTGTATATAGCTTTTAATGCAGTGCCCTTTCTTATGTATTGCAATAATAAATGTGCCAATGACATTTATTTACTAATCATATTGGTTACTTATGTTCTCTACTCAAAATCTGGTCACAGCCCTTGACCAGCTCAACCAGTTCTTTAGTTTGTGTGGGAATTTTTTTTATGAAGACAAGCAGAAAACAACTTTGAAGGAACATTTTATAAGACGTTTCTTTTATTATTATTATTATTATTATTATTATTATTATTATTATTATTGTAATACTCACAAAATATGTGTTTTGTTGAGATTATTATTATTATTGTTTCATTTCCTCTGAGAGTCACTTTTTGGTTTATTGCTATTGTATTATTTTATTGTAGTCTGTCTAATTCAGAATAAGAAGTCACACAGAGAAACACACAATGACATACTGTTGTGTGAAATGGACACTGGGAGGCAGCACTTACTGGCGGCGTCACTGGGACTCTTTGCAATGCATCGCGAAAGTGGGGCTCATAATCCAGATGAATGGAGAATGAGCAACAGTTGTCCTGCTTCGCTGATTTCTGTCTTATATTTCCAGGTTAATTACTCACCTTTTCTGAGACTTCAGATGTTTATAAGCTAATATGAATCCCCGGTGATGTGTGGTCTATAAGCTAGAAGCTTGTTAAGTGTGTAAATAATGTAAAGTGTCACGGTACGTGACTATTGTAGTGGGGAAAATGGCATCCGACACTGTAGCCAAATGTTTACTTTCCTTTGTTTCTTTCAGCTCCTGGGCATTTGTAGGTTATTACTGTATGTGTGAAAATCAGTGTGTGTGTGGCACATTATTCGAATTGGGCATTTGTGGGCTATTACTGTACTGTGTGAAAACCAGTTGTGTGTGTGTAGTGCATTGCTTGAAATGCTGAAGCTAATGCTAATGTGCAGGTTAAGGCCAGCTATGGCTGCAGCCTTGGTGAAGGGCACACGTCAGTTGTAAACAATAAGTTCACGGGTTAAAGCGGCAAGCTATGAGTCAGCCATGTTTATTATTTCAGTTTGTGTTCAGTTGTGTAAATGTGAACTAGTTTAACTGCAAGAGAGATTTATTCTGTTATATTAAGTGAGCACTTAATGTACTTTATGTACAGTTAAAGAAAATACTCTTTTGATGAGAGATAATGATGTGTGTTTGAGAGAAAAGTGTATACATGATTGGTGATAGACAGATGACATGATTAAAAGGGAAAATGTTTATCTTTGGTTTGATACTAATTTTGATGGCAAGGCAAGGCAAGTTTATTTATATAGCACATTTCATACACAATGGCAGTCCAATGTGCTTTACAGAAGCAAAAACAAAAACAGTAAACAATAGAGAAATAAAATTACATAAAATAATTTTATTTTTAATCTAAAACAATTAATTAAAAGAATTAAAAGAAAATAATAAGAATTAAACAACAGTAGAAATAAAATAATAAAATGCCAAAAAGAAAAAAAGGAGAAAAAGAAAAAGAAACCAGCGGAATAAAATAGAATAAAATTAAAGTAAATTTAAAACATGCAGAGAAAGTAAAGATTATAAAAAATGTAAAAATATTAATTATTTAACAGAAAGCATCTGAAAACAGCTTGGTCTTTAACCTCGATTTGAAGCTGCCAACAGCAGGAGCATTTTTAATGTCCTCTGGCAGTTGGTTCCATAGATGTCCTGCATAGTAGCTAAAAGCTGCTTCACCACACTTTGTTTTAACAACTGGTTTTAATAGTAAATTTTTCTGTTGCGATCTGGTAGATCTGATTGGGTTAGGCCGCTGCAACATATCAGAGAGGTAATTGGGCCCTGTACCATTTAGAGATTTGTACACCAGCAGCAATGCTTTAAAGTCAATTCTGTAGCTTACTGGAAGCCAGTGAAGGGACCTTAGAATTGGAGTAATGTGCTCTGTTCTTTTTGTTCGTGTGAGAACCCTAGCCGCTGCATTTTGAACCAGCTGAAGTCGTTTGATGGTCTTTTTTGGCAGGCCTGTGAAAAGGCCATTGCAGTAATCAACCCTACTAGAGATGAAGGCATGTATTAGTTTTTCCAGATCATTTTTTGACATAAGTCCTCTTAGTTTGGAAATGTTTTTTAGGTGATAAAATGCCGTTTTAGTGATTGCTTTCATGTGACTGTCAAAGTTTAGCTCGCTGTCAATGAAAACACCAAGATTTTTAACCATTTCTTTAGTTTTAATCCCTTTTGTGTCAAGAATAGTGGTAATCCTGAGTCTTTCATCTTTTTTTCCAAATAGAATTACTTCTGTTTTATCTGTGTTCAACTGAAGAAAATTTTATGACATCCAGCTATTGATTTGATCGATGCACTGGTAGAGACATTCAAGGGGGGCATAGTCATTTGGTGATAGAGCAAAATAAATTTGGGTATCATCTGCATAGCAGTGATACAAAATTGAATTTTTATTGATAATTTGCCCAAGTGGGAGCATATAAAGGTTGAAAAGTAATGGTCCAAGAATCGACCCCTGGGGGACACCACAGGTCAAGGGCATTGACGTTGAGGAACAATTTCCCAGGGTAACAAAGAAGCTTCTATCTTTTAAGTACGATTTTAACCAATTGATAACTTTACCAGTCAATCCAACCCAGTGTTCAAGTCGATATAGCAGTATGTTGTGATCAACAGTATCAAAAGCTGCACTGAGGTCCAGTAATACCAGGACCGATGTTTTGCCTGCATCAGTATTAAGACGTATGTCATTTATAACTTTAATCAACGCTGTTTCAGTGCTATGATTGGCATGAAATCCTGACTGAAAATTATCAAAACGGCTGTTTGATATCAAGAAGGCAGTTAATTGATTGAAGACAATTTTTTCCAGGATTTTCCCGATGAATGGTAGATTTGATATTGGCCTGTAGTTATTTAACACTGAAGGATCCAGATTATTTTTTTTAAGAAGGGGCTTTACAACAGCCTTTTTTAGGGACACAGGAACAACGCCAGTCTCCAAGGATGTATTTATAATTTGAAGCACATCTGTAATTATAAGATGAAGAACAGACTTAAAAAAGTTGGTGGGCAGAATACATTGATACATTTATTTATTGAAAATATGAAAGTATATACATTTAATGTGAATGTTATCTAAAATGGTTAATACCAGTGCTTTAATGCAGACATAATAACAGAAATAATTCATGATTGCAGTGAAAAGGTTAAAATGAAAGTGAAAATAAACATAATCCAGATGAATGGAAAATGAGCAACAGTTGTCCTGCTTCGCTGATTTCTGTCTTATATTTCCAGCTCCTTTCAGAGGATTATCTATATATCTGTCAGTGGAGACCAAGCCGGGACCTGCTACAGATTCTTGGGGGCTCATCTGGGATAGTCTTCAGTGCCATCTATTGGATCGGAAGTTGAGTGATGTCAATGACAATGCTGATCAACAACTAGGAGGGAGGGCTGCATCATCCAGCCATAGACCAACAACCCTATCCAGCTGTGGGGACTGTGACCATGGACGAGTGGAGGTCTGTGAGCCAGAGCCGACTGTGCCATCCTCGAGTGGTGTTGCCAGCCGTGAGGGAAACGAGGAGCCATCATGTCTAAGGGTGGGAGGAAGAGCCTGGTGTGGGACATCAGGAAGGGCCTGCTCACCTTGTCAGCTAAAGAGCTTCTTCGGGTTGCCAGAGCGGTGGACCCAGAGTTGGATGCGGACCAGTCAGAGCTTAAGGAGGGGGACCAGGAGGGATGTTACGACTACATCAACTCGTTCATGTATAGTAAGCGGTTACTCGAAACAGAGGACGAGGGAATGGTACAGTTGCTGATGTTAAAAGATGTTACTGATGATATAGTGAAATGTCGTGATGATGATTTGTTACTGCTAAATGTAAAGAGCGATTCTGAGTTACATACTGAGCAGAGTGGTAAAAAGCTTGTTGACCTTGTTGGTTCTTCTGATGGTTCTGTCATTATCCAAACACCTCCTGAAATCACCACAGACACTCGCATTCAGAGTCACCACACACCTATTTCAGTCAGTACTGCATCACCTAGTGATATTGCTGTACCAGATTTAGGCTCAGTTAAAGCTACAGTGTTAAATGCACCTGACACAGCGAACAATGATCTGCTTAAAGTGCTCGCTAGCTACGAAGAGCTGAGCAAGAAACTCATACAGTGTATACCAGCACGTGCCACACTGCCACAGACACATATGCCCCCACCCTCTGTCTTGCCAGGTCAGCCGAGCAGCAATCCACCGGGTGAGCCTGCCTCCCAGTCAGCTCGTGAGGGGATGGTGTCCTTGAGGGAACTCAGTTACCTACCCAGGAGAGAGTTTAAAGTGCAAGGCGGTCAGGTCGGTGATCAATCCTCTGACATCAGTTACAATAATGTCTGCAAGCAAATTGATGATGGAATCGGGGAGGGATTTTCCGACTCAGATTGTTCGTGGGGTGCTCAAAATCATAAGACCAGGCATCTTCAAAGAGATGTTGATAAACAAAGATGACATAACAGTGACTGAACTCAAGGGGTTTCTCCAAACTCACCTAAGAGAAAAAGACAGCACAGAGTTATTCCAAGAGTTGATGTGCATGAAACAGGATGAGAACGAGACACCACAACAATTTCTCTACCGGGTCATAGGTTTAAAACAACGCATCCAATTCACATCAAAACTGGCTGACACTGACATTAAATACTCGGCAGCTGCAGTACAAGATGTTTTCCTGCATACAGTATACCAAGGTTTTGGACACAAACACACTGACATCCGCAGAGAACTCAAACCTTTGTTGTCAAGCAGTGGAGTCACCGATGAGATGATCCTTTGTCATGTGGTGAAAATCACCAGTGAAGAAAATGAGAGAATGAAAAGACTTGGCTCTACCCGCCAACAGACTGCAACAAATGCACACAGCGCACAGCTTGAGCCTGATGTGGGAAAGAAACCTAGCACAAAGTCAGGGAGTTTAGAGTCCAAGTTAAACCAAACAAAACCGGATCCCCTGAGAGACCTCACGACCAAAGTGGAGGAACTCACCAGACTGGTTATGACCATGCAAAAACAAAACCAACAGCTAACTCACAATGGGCGCCAGTACAGTCAAAATAGGACACAATCTAAATGTGGAAACAACTATGGTTGTCCAAGCTGTGTGGAACAAGACAGACAGGACTGTAAACATTGTTTCATATGTGGAGATGAATGACACCGTGCAGCAGGCTGTCTGAAACGGCCAAAGAGACAGGGAAACTTCAACCGGCCACTGGAGGGGGACATCTAGTGGCCGAGTCTGGAAGTAAGTCCCAACCAGTAAGTGAGGCCAAGAATGACAAAACATGCCCCTCCTCACCCTCGACCCCAGTAATGACAAGCACACAAAGTCACTGCACCCAGGTAGCTCAGCCCCCTCCTCAACTACCACGTGTAGCTAAAGCTAGAGCTGTTGGTGAAAAGGCACTAGTTCAGAGCTATCTAAATGGCTCAGCAGTCACCTCATTGCTTGACTCTGGGTCACAAGTCAGTATAGTCAGCCATCCCTGGAAAGATGAATACTTACCTGACCTCAGCATTCACCCAGTTTCTGAGATCTTAGGGGAGGAGGAACTGAAGATCATTGCAGCAAATGGTGGTCTCATTCCATATGATGGATGGGTAGCTATTACAGTGAACTTACTGGGAAATTTGGACCCCAACCTGTCCATTAGTGTCCCATTCCTCATCAGCAGCTACTCCATGGACAGACCATTGATTGGCTTTAACGTTTTGGAAGTGTTAATTTGTGGCCAACCAGAGAAGCTAATGCCAATACTTGTTAGCCTTCTTAGCAATGCCATATCTGTCCCCAGTGAAACAACTGAAGCTCTTGTCAACTTTGTTCAGACGTCAAAGTTGGTCATGCAGCAGGGACGTATGAGAACAGGGGCCAAAGACATCGTACTCCCAGCTGGTCAAGTATCGTGGGTGAAGTGCCCGGTCCCATCAAACATGGATGCCTCTACCCGATTAGTGTTGTTTGAAACAGATGAAGACAGTCTGTCGTCTGGACAGTGGGATGCAGGGCCAGGTTTGTTACAAATCCAGAACCCAACCAAGCCCTATGTCACAATCCCAATTGGTAACAACACTAATCATGACATCACAATACCACGTAAAACAACTCTAGGGATCCTGCAGCATGTTGGAAATGTTGTGGAGGCAGATATCCTGGACAAATCACAGCCTGCAGCAATTGTCAGTGAGGTCACCACCGTTCATGTCAGCTGCTCAGACTCACCTCTGTGGCACCCCCCTGTAAACCTCGACCACCTGGAGGAAGAACAGCAGGAGGCTGCTAGAAAGATGCTGTATGAGGAGTCAAACACCTTTGCAAGGGATGGAGATGACATTGGCTGTATCCCAAATCTGCAAATGGTGATCAACCTCAAAGACGATGTCCCTGTGCAGAGAGCATACACATCCATTTCCAAACCACTGTTTAAAGAGGTAAAGGAGTACATTCAAGATTTTATTGTAAAGGGATGGATAGTGATTAATCTAAGTCTGCCTACTCTGCCCCAGTGGTGTGTGTGAGGAAGAAGGACGGCACCCTGCGCCTCTGTATAGATTATCGCCTCCTAAACCAAAAAACTGTACCTGACAGGCATCCACTGCTGCAAATACAGGATTTGACAGACATGCTGGGTGGGTATTCAATGTTCAGCATACTTGACCAAGGTAGAGCTTACCACCAGGGGTTTATAGCAGAAGGGTCGCACCATCTCACTGCCTTCATCACCCCCTGGGGGCTTTATGAGTGGATAAGGATCCCATTTGGACTTTCTAATGCACCTGCAGCTTTCCAGAGGAGCATGAAGATGATGTTGGGCTCCCTGAGAGATGAGTGCTGCATTCCGTACCTGGATGACTTACTGTGCTACTCCAGATCCTTCCGTGACCACGTGGAGGTGATTCAAAAGGTTCTCCAAGCACTGCAGCACCATGAGGTGAAGCTACGGGCGGAGAAGTGCAAGATGTTCCAGAAGGAGGTTCGCTATGTTGGACGCTTGGTGTTGGCCGAGGGAGTTCGAGTTGACCCCAAAGATCTCGACGCAGTGCTAGCTTTGAAAAACAAAACACCCCAAACAGTTGGTGACCTCTGGACCTCTTATATTTCCAGCTCCTTTCAGAGGATTATCTATATATCTGTCAGTGGAGACCAAGCCGGGACCCACTACATTATTATTATTATTATTATTATTATTATTATTATTATTATTATTATTATTATATTTTTCAGCTGTAATAGACTGGTGAAAATAAGTCTGATTTTGAATATTTTAAATTTATCACTGTAATAATTTCATAGGCTATATACATGTGAAGTTTGTTAGATTGCAGTGGATTTGGACAGGGCCCAGTTGCTGAATTTGTCACAGGTTAAATCAGATTCCAATGCAGGAAAGTTAAACCAAAGGGTATATAAACCTGTCCATTACCCTGCATGGGTACAGCTATTTTTATTGATAACAGGCCTTTGACAATATGCTTATAATGTATGGAAATACACATCTTGTGTGTGGTATGATAATTATTTAATTTTAATTTATTTATTTGTTTCTTTCTTTCTTTCTTTGTTACTCAGATTATGGTCTATGTCAGCAGGGTCTCTTTCTGGCTTAAGCTGGGGACCAACATAATTTAAAGAAAGGCAATATTTTGTGATAAAAACTGTCTCAAAAGATGCAAAAACACAAACCATGGATATGTAATAATACTTAATGCATTATCCACTAACTACATGCAAATGATGCTGCAAAGTCAGACTATAGATAGCAGTTTATTTACAATTATGGAAATAGTAGCTGTTTATGCAAATCCATGTTAAAGGCTTTCATTTAAACTACACAGCAAAATCCCCAGTGTTGAATTAACACCCAGAGTGTTGATTTAACACCCTACTGTGTTTATATAGGTCCAATTGGACACAAATTAACTCTGAAAGTGTTAATTCAACACTGAGGAATTTGCTGTGTAGAACATGCATTTAAATATGGTGTATATTTTAATCATTTGAATATAGGCTACTTCAACAGTTTAATCATTTAATAGGTGCTTTAGCCATCATTTGCTTTTTAGTGTTCTTCTCTGATTTCAGTATGATTATATAACACTTTGGAAGAAATATGCAGAATAGTAAACCAAAGCTTGATGCTAAAATGGCAAATATCTCTACAGCTACAGTGAATTTTCCAGGAGAGCTGACATAAGCAGGAATAAAGGTGATCCAAACTGCACAGAATATGAGTAGGCTGAATGTGATGAATTTGGCTTCATTGAAATTGTCAGGCAGTTTCCGGGCCAGAAAAGCCAAAATAAAACAGAATAGAGCCAGGAGTCCTATATAACCCAGCACAGCCCAGAACCCGATTGCTGAGCCGACATGACATTCTAATATGATCTTCTCCTTATAGTATTTCATATTTTTGTAGGGAAAAGGAGGGGAAAATGTTAACCACAGTACACAAATAATGACCTGTACAAGAGTGAAGGCAAGTACACTGAGTCTCTGCTGTTGAGGCCCAAACCATTTCATGACATCACTCCCTGGAAGTGTAGCTCTGAAGGCCATTAACACTACTACAGTTTTCCCCAGAATGCAGGAGATGCAGAGGACAAATATGATCCCAAATGCTGTGTGGCGCAACATACAGGACCACTCAGAGGGCTGACCAATAAATGTAAGTGAACAGAGGAAACACAGAGTCAGAGAGAAGAGCAGCAAGAAGCTCAGTTCAGAATTATTTGCTCGAACGATTGGTGTGTCCTTGTGTTTAAAGAAAATTACTGCAATGCAGATGGTGAAAGACACTCCTAACAAAGAAAAGGATACCAGAATGTTTCCCATTATTTCCTCAAATGACAGGAATTCCACCAGCTTTATGACACAGGTATCTTTTCTGTTATTAGACCATAGTTCAGGTGGGCACATGGTACAAGTTAGAGAATCTATGAAAAGAGAAAAGGAATAACAGTTTAGGTGTCTGCAATTCTATTGTGTTTATGGAAAAAATAGTTTTGAAACTTGCATGCATCATTGATACAAAACATTGTTCATTATACCTGTGACATTACTGATTTCCCCCTCTGCACAAGGAATACAGTCAAAACAGCAGATTGGCCTTCCTTTCTGCACAGCCTTCCTTGAGCCCAGGGGACAACTTGGACTACACACAGAGACTGGTACCTGAAAATAAGAAATATGTATATACACACAGAGAGAGACAGAGAGAGAGATATTCTGAGCATATAGGTATTGTAATTTGCCTGTGCTTTGCTGTTGGCCCAGGTTATGCTGATGTTGTTAAATGACAGCTGAAGATCTGTTTGCAAAGAGCCATCATAGAAGCCGACTTTAACAACCACTATTTTACCATCTTTCTCTTGTTGCCAGTTCAGCAGTTCATACCTTGCTGCTGGGTCTCCATTTTTGTCAAAGTATACATCCTCTCCAGCTGTAGTTGTGAAATGGAGCTTTTTCAACTCACTGAATACCTAAATAAAGCATTGCAGACTCTCCCATCATAAATATAAGTACATCATTTTCACAATACTATCTTCTTGTTATACTTACCTGCCACGGTTTGCTATCTGTTATGTTTGCGCATGAAATGTGACGTGTTTGTTCACTGTCTTTCTTTGAACAGTTAAGTATGTTATGCAGGGCATAAACCACAGCATAAACAGCCTTGTAAACATTATTTGCGACTCGTAATTCTGAAACATCTGTATAAAGGTTTTGAACTTCACTGAGACTTTCATTACCTTTGCACATTTGTTTTATCTCAGTATTTTCTTTTGTGGGAAGTTTACATTCAAATATTGCCTCCCATAACTCTTTGTAAATAGCTGCATCAGTAACAGGATTAATCTTTGTCAGAAATTGCCTAAGGCCCTTAATTTGAGCTTTTGGGATAGCAAAACCCATGGATCCTTTCAGAAGATGCTGCCATTGAGAACTAGCTGGGTTGATATCCGAAATCCAGTCCTCACTTCCAATCCACTGAAACCCAGTCAAGTTCTGTAAGGCCATTTCCTTTAGAAGAACCCCAAGGTCAGAATATGAGACAAATGCTACAATAACTTTGGAGGTTGAAGCCTTGATAATATCAACTACTTTCAGAATTTTTTCTCTGGGGTCCATCCGAAAGAATGGCATTGAGTATTCAACACAGATTCCCTCTTCTTTAGCTGCAATTATGAATTCATTTATGCCATTGTTCCCATAGTCATTATCACTGCATACGGCCCCTACCCATGTCCAGCCAAAATGCCTGACCAACTGAGCCAAAGCTCTGCTCTGGTAGTAATCACTGGGAATAGTTCTGAAGAAAGATGGGTATTTCTTTTTGTCACTTAGGCATGCACATGTTGCAGAGTGACTGACCTGTAATACATAGATTTCAATCACTTATCATTTACTTTAAACTTTACTATCCTTATTAAACATGTTCTTAATTTACCATCAAAAAATGAGGGTTTTTTTCTAAGTCTTACCACAGGTATATGCAAAGGTCCCACAGTTGCAGAAATGGCAAGAGAAGGGCTTGATGATGCTTGTCCTATGATTGCTTGAACTGTATCAGACTTGGAGCAAGACATTACAGATGTATTTTTTCCATTGCCATTAACCAATGACAAGGCAGATCTTGTAGTTATTTCTACTGATCCACATGCATCATAGATTCTATAACCCACTTTTACACCAGGAAGAATATCAGTTCTGTTGTTGATTTCCTCAATGGCAAATAACATTGTTTGTGCATTTTGAAATTCACGGAAACTTATGCTACAGGGTCAAGAAAACAAAACTACACATCTTTCTCATGAACTCCATAAGCAGTACTACATTAACAAGTTTATATATTGTATGCCATAATGTAAATAATTAAATAAAATATGTCTGATATTCTTTAAATGAGTACATCTTAAACCAATGCTCTCATTCCTCACAAATTCAAATTCCCCTAACGTGCCCTCACCTTCTGCATTTTGGCTGCCAGGGCTCAGATGTAAAAAGATGTATTGTCTGGTCCCATTTGACATGGAAGGAAAAGAGACCACCAATCATTACATCACCATCTTTGCTGAGTTTAGGTGGATTGTGCAGGCCTAATAAGCTGCATGGAGGATCAGCTGCTCTCACTTGAGTGAAAAATAGCCATGTATGCAGAAACCTCATTCTCATCCCCCCCTCAATACCATTACCTCTGCTTAGGCTTTTATAGAACCCTTTGACTCCCAAATTGATCAGACCCTTGGGAGCGGGTTTAAGAATGTGCTCACACTTTGCTTTACAGTACTTTGATATATTTGAATTTTACAGGCCTGGATTTTATTGGTATTGATATCTGTTGTTATAACATCTGATTTTTACCAAATGTTGATATAGAGATAATAAAGAGTTTCAGCAATGATGTTATTTTCCTTCTCCATTCCATGAATTTTCAGCAGATGCTATTTGACAAATTGAAATAGGAAAAACAAATATAAATTTTCATTTAGTGTGAAAATGTTTGCTGAACTGAAATATTTTTTATTAAAAATACATGTATTAAGTTTTGTACTAAGACTTCTCTTTTCATCGGTAATTGATTGATTGATCATTACTATTCAGGTAAGAGTCATGTTGGAAAACATTAAACAGCTCCAATATACTGTATAGTAATTAACAATTATCATTTCTTTTTCTGCTCTTTTAGCATCATTATTTCAATTACTATT
Source organism: Neoarius graeffei (assembly GCF_027579695.1). NCBI lineage: Eukaryota > Metazoa > Chordata > Actinopteri > Siluriformes > Ariidae > Neoarius > Neoarius graeffei. The sequence goes on along the minus strand of NC_083574.1, from coordinate 92,054,130 downwards.
TAGCTTCTGTTTTCAAACGTTAATTTATGTTCTATGAACTCTTTATTCTGTTGAGGATCATGGTGGATTCAAAGTCTATCCCAGGAACACTGGAAGTGACACACATGCAAACTCCTCACCTTTCGGCGAAATTCGCCGTTTTGGTCCCAAAATAGGTCACTTGTGTGAATCGTGTAGATCCAAAGAGTTTTTTTTTGGGGGGGGGGGGGGGGGGGGGTAGGCAGGCTACAACGCTATTGTTGCCAAACATTTCACTTACAAGGTTACAGCCAATCGAGATAAACAGTTACTAACACGCTTCTTTTCCATTGGAGTTCTGATCAGCTGGTGCGCAACCCACTGCTGGTTGCCAGTCCTCGCTTACGAAATTCCACAGATTCAGACCGCAAAGTCACCTTTTTATAGAGAGATCTGGCAACCTCATCTCGCGACTGAATCTGAATACCAATGGAACAGTTTCCAGCGCGCTCGGGGGTGAATAACCATGGGCGGATCTACCGGGGTGGCATATGCCACTCTAAAAGAAAGCCTTGCCACCCCTGCTGCTACCCCAGTTGGCAGCGACGAATTCAAAGAAAAATTACGGCCAATTTGACATTTACGTGCGCGAATTTCCAATGTCCGACTGCGGCGAATGCAGCACGAGATAACGCCAGAGATTGGTTGTTTTGGAAAATTGAGAGGCGCGAAGCGAGGGAGCCAGGAGTCGCGAGGAAAGGAGACACGGGAGGAAAGGGGTAAAAGCTGATTAACTATCTATCAAAAAATGAAATTATAATGAATGAACAGTGCTAGCATAGTTGCGATGCTGATTTTGAGAGGATAAAAATCAGGTTGGAGAAGGTTATTTAGCTAACTATACATGTAAGGCAAAAAAAAGTGTTTCCGGTAACCCGACCGATCGAGAATTTCCGCGTCGAAATTGCCGACCGTAAAGTTTTTATTACAAATTTCCCTCGATATTTTAGTGTAAGTGGCGTTAGTTTGTCATAATTTTTTGTTTCAACGCATTCAAGTTGTGAAAGAAACGATAAAAAGTAAAATGTTTTGCCACTTCTATCAGCCCTCCTGGCTGTAATGCAAATTGCTTCCTCTTCAGTATACAAGTGCACTTCCATGGCAGGGAAAAACACTACATTTTGCCGCCTATGTAGTCCCCTATTTATACAAATAGGAGTCATTCAGGATTCAGCCATGTTTTTGCTCCGTGTTTTTGCTCGACCCAAGTTCTACAGTAGGCTAGGCGAGGCCGTCTGCTTTTAATGGAAGTAGCCTAGCCTAGGACGTTAAACCATATTTTCACGTTATTTCTTGATAAGGTGTTTTCACATTATCACATGAAAATGTCATGAAATAACGTGATAATTTCGTATCATGAAATTACGTGATATGTTATTACATGATAAATATATTGTAAAAACGTGATAACTCTGTTAATATCTTTTCACGTAATTACTTGAGTCTAAGCCAATTTATTTTTTTGTGTGTGTGGCAGCAATACGCTTCCGCAGATCATAACTCGAACTCTTGCGATATTTTTTTTTTATTCGTTTAAAGATTTAAAACACTTATTTTATTATGATGTGTGGTATAAAGGATTCTGTGCCAAAATGCTATTTTGTAAGATGTTTACTTGTGTTAATTTTTTCGAACAAAATAAAACAAATTAAGAAAAAAAAATTCCTACCTACCGACCTTATTTTAGTATTTCATGTTACCTGAAACACACTTTTTTTTTTTTTTTGGCCTAATGTTAGCTAGGTCTGACATTAGTTTTGTGTAAAGTCGGCCACAAAAGTTAATATTGATTCACCGTCTGTCAAGGAAAACATTGCTATTGGCTGAAGCTTATGATTCAAATATTGAGGATCTTAAACATGAGTTACATCAGACGAGGAGAGTACTAGACAGAAAAAAGGGGGAACAGGAGAGTCCTACCACTCTCATGGAGTTCACTGTTTTTGGACCCATACCGAGATGATGTTGTTTTTTTTTTTTTTTTGAGTTGTTCAGGTTGTGTAAAATAGCGGTTGTCTTGCCTGTGAGCAGTGCATCCTGTGAACGAAGTTTTTCATCTCTCAGGCTCATAAAGACTTATTTGCGGTCGACTATGACAGAAAAGAGACTATCAAGTTTGGCTGTACTCAGCATTGAATCAAAGCACACAAAAGCATTAGATCTTGATAAATTTGTGAAGCGTTTTGCTGAGCAACATGGAAATCGCCGCATTCAGCTGTTGTAGGCATGACAAGTTCATGTTATGCTCACTGGTGAGCCTTTACAAAGCGTGAGGAAAAAAAACTATAAAATGTGACACTGGTGTAAATGGTTTAAATCATGCTGAACTTGAAGCAGTGTTGTTATTGTTGTTTTTTAGCGTCTCTTCTTTTGCATATACAGTATAAAACTGTCCAGAAACGGTATAGACCTCATCTGAGAATGTGTGTTCTTCGTGAACAATAAAGGCATGAGATTAAGTTTATCTGTATGAGTTTGTAAATGGCAGTCTGTGCCCTTTTGTAGTGTGTACATACTATTTGTCGTCAAACTGTGATTAAATTCAGTATATATACATGTCTGTAATACGTTGACACCCCTCAAAAATTCCTGCCCCCCTCTTGCCACCCCATAAATATTTTTCTAGATCCGCCCCTGATTTCACATAGGTGATGTCTTTAAGAAAATTGACAGACAGGGATTGGCCAGGTGTGTCCTCTGGGGTACGTCTGTTAGATAGCACAGGCAGTAATATATACCTTTTTGTAAATAGCCCACTGTTTTGTACACAGGGGTGAAAATTAACTTCACAAAATATCAAACTTTACCGGCCACTGACAAATAAATGGTACAATTTACCGGCCACTCAACAGTAACTTATTAAGACATGTTTATGGAAAGTTATTTTGTACTGTATTAAATTCAAGATGTCACTGGTTGCAATTTTTTTTGTAACATAGACTACGAAATGTACTTTTGCGCGCGTGCCGTGTCCCCGTGCATCCTTCTCACCTTTTTCACCCCTGACCAGTTTGCATGCCTGAAGTGAGACAGGAATATGCCCTGATTCGGCCAATCGTCCCTCACGGGGTACCATGCACACACACACACACACACACACACACACACACACACACCGTAGGAGTAATTAACATCACCAAAACACCTTTTTTGGGAGGTGTGAGTACACTCTTCACTGGATGGTACCTTTCTGTCGTGACAGAGAATAATTTCTAAAGTTCATGAAGAGCTTTGTAGTCCTGCACTTGATTATATTGGACTTAATCAAGCACTAGCTGTAATCGGAGTGCTACCAGTTATGTGCTCATGCTGTACCAATCTGTGCCTGTGTACATGAAGATGAAGGGAATGAAGGCCTATTACCCAAACTTTATCCACATAGCTAAAATTCCACATGATGATTGTGTATATTTACACTGTTTCTCATGAATGTTAAAGAATGAAAAAACAACAAAAAAAGAGATATTGACAATGTTTCCCCAATCACCTCTGTATCTGTATTTTTCAGCAACTCCTTTATATTTTCTTGCAGAAAAAAAAAAAACATTTCTGCACATTAAATTGCATGCATCATTTCACTGTCAGTATATTCATCGTTTATCAATTGTCAACATTTTCAGATTCAAAATATCTGAAGTGAAATGTTTGATATTTGATTTCCATTTAATCTAAAACATTTAGGGTCAATGGTAGCCTAGCATAAAAACCTACATCATTGTGTGATTTCTGTTTTCTTGTGAAGACACAATCTCTCTGGCAAACATGGAATGCTATCACTCCCTCTATCTGTCCAGCTGCAATTGTGAATAGGACCAAATTTGACCCCAAGCACTGCTGCAAGTTACAGGATGAGAGTGGAAGACCAAAGGAGAAAATAGAGTTCGCTACATTTCCCATATCTGTTTATCTGAAAATAAAACTTAAAAACATATTTAATTAGGTCTCAATAGGAACATGGTATTTAAGTAATATATGTCCCCAATGTGGTTTTTTTTTTCATTTGGTTGAAAGTACCAAAAGGGTAAGCAGTACTCTGTTCTTTGTTTTGTTCATAATTTTTCCTGGTGGGGATGGTGTGCAGTCAAAACATTAGACTCGCATCTTTTCGAAACAGGCTTCCATTCACCTGTGGGCCAACTCTCACAGCATAAAGACACACAGGCACTTGCCAAACATGACTGGAAACTTGTCCTGCAATAATAATAATAATAATAATAATAATAGCAGCACAGTGGTGTAGTGGTTAGCACTGTCACCTCACAGCAAGAAGGTTCTGGGTTCGAGCCCAGTGGCCGAAGGGGGCCTTTCTGTGTGGAGTTTGCATGTTCTCCCCATATCTGCATTGGTTTCCTCTGGGTGCTTCAGTTACCCCCACAGTCCAAAGGCATGCAGGTAAAGCTAATTGGTGGCTCTAAATTGACCATAGGTGTGAATGTGAGTGTGACTGGTTGTTTGTCTCTTTGTATCAGCCCTGCAATGATCTGGCGATTTGTCCAGGGTTTACCCCACCTCTCGGCCATAATCAGCTGGGATAGGCTCCAGCTTGCCTGCAACCCTGTAGAACAGGATAACCAGCTACAGATAATGGATGGATAGATAATAATAATAATAATAATAATAATAAACTCTAATGTGACATTTTCAGATATTTGTGATGTGGATTTGTGAAAAGTTAAGTGACCTGCAGGTTAAACATCAACTTGGTAATTCAAACCAAAAGGGACTTTGTAAACAAGACTCTTTCTGGCAGATTGCATCCTAGTAGTAGACAATGATCATGGTTTTGTGGTCCATCCATCCATTATCTGTAGCCACTTATCCTGTGTAGGGTCGCAGGCAAGCTGGAGCCTATCCCAGCTGATGATGGGCAAGAGGCAGGGTACACCCTGGATAAGTCACTAGGTCATCGCAAGGCTGGCACATAGAGACAAACAACGATTCACACCCACAGTCAATTTAGAGCAACCAATTAGCCTAACCTGCATGTCTTTGGACTGTGGGGTAAACCAGAGAACCCAGAGGAAACCCACACAGACACGGGGAGAACATGCAAACTCCACACAGAAAGGCCTTCATCAGCCACTGTGTTCAAACCCAGGACCTTCTTGCTGGTAGGTGACAGTGCTAAACACTACAGCACTGTGCCACCCCTGGTTTTGTGGTCCATCATTTATTATTTTGCAAGGTGAACACATTCGCTTATTAGGAACAGATTCAAAAGCTATTGTGTATGTGATTTTTAGAATTGGAGGACAAAGTATAAGATAATATGACAGTGGCATGCTGCATGGTTACCTGCTAGAGTGGCATCAGTGCTGTTGGGTAGCTTTTCTTCCAGTGCCCTTTCTTATGCACTGCAATAATAAATATGGCAATGCAATTTATCTCATCTCATCTCATTATCTCTAGCCGCTTTATCCTGTTCTACAGAGTCGCAGGCAAGCTGGAGCCTATCCCAGCTGACTACGGGCAAAAGGCGGGGTACACCCTGGACAAGTCGCCAGGTCATCACAGGGCTGACAGACAGACACAGACAACCATTCACACCTATGGTCAATTTAGAGTCACCAGTTAACCTAACCTGCATGTCTTTGGGGCAAACCGGAGCACCCGGAGGAAACCCACGCAGACAACATGCAAACTCCGCACAGAAAGGCCCTCGCCGGCCACGGGGCTTGAACCCGGACCTTCTTGCTGTGAGGCAACAGCGCTAACCACTACACCACCGTGCCGCTGCAATGCAACTTATTTCTCATTATATTTATATGATAAATATATGATATGATAAATATGTATAAAACCTGGTCACAGTCCTTGACCAGCTAAACCAGTTGTTTAGTTTGTTTGGGGGATTTTTACGAAGACAAGCAAAAAACAACTTTGACGGAACACTTTATTCGGTCTTCGTCTTACTTATTAATATATGTTTCAGCTGAAATCGACTGCTGGAAATAAGTATGATTTTGGATCTTTTAAATTTACCTCATCACTCAAATAATTTCACAGGATATATGCATAGGAAGTGTGTTAGAGCATAGCGATATTGGACAGGACCCAGTTGCTGAATTTGTCAAAGATTAAATCAGATTTCCATGTAGGAAATTAAACCGAAGGTTAAAAAACCAGTCCACTAACCTGCATGGGAAGAGGTACTTTTATTGATGACAGGCAATTAAGAGTACACTTAGAATATATGGAAATACACATGTGGTGTGTGGTTTGATAACTGTATTTTCACACACACACATACATGAAATGAAATATTCAAATAAGTTAAGATACTGGATTTCTGATTTCCTTGAGCTATCAGTTATAATCATCAAACTTTAAACAAAAAAGGACTTGAAATATTTAATTTTGCATGCAATGTAAATAAAATATATGAAAGTTTCCCCTTTTGAATTAAATTACAAAAAAAACCCTTTTTCAAAATATTCTAATTTTTTTAGATGCACTAGTATATGCACTACAAACATTCCTGACCACCCTCAATTTTTCTTCCCTTAAAATGGATTAAATGAATACATTTAATCACTCTACAAGAATATTCAAGAAGAATATGGACATGGACTACATCAGACCAGGTGATCTTGATGACCATTTCCCAATGGTATGAAAGTTTGTTCCTCCATCAAGCCCCGACCCTTACAGCATGCAGAGCTTTGTCAATATGTCAATATAATGGCATTGTATCCTTTGTGTAAAGTGAAGCAATGCAACTTGGCATCATCCAACTAACCACTACAATAACATATTAAAGAAAGGCTGCAAAATGCATTGCCAAACAGATGCTGTGCCCCTTTCCTCCATTTTTGTCCAAAAGTTCTTGGAGACTCTTTTGATCCCATTAGCTTCACACTCAATCAAGTTTACTTTTTTGCCCAATGAGCAGGGAGCTAATTATGTTTCTATCTATCTATCTATCTATCTATCTATCTATCTATCTATCTATCTATCTATCTATCTATCTGAATTTGCTAAATCATTTTGATTTACAATCACATGACTTGGATAAGCCACTTAGAAAACAAATACATAATTACTAGATTTATTTAGTTGATGTTAGTTTTTACTTAAAATAAATAAAATATACACATAACAACAACAACAACAATAATAATAATAATAATAATAATAATAATAATAATAACCAGAATGGGACATTTTTAGATATTTGTGATGTGGATTTGGGAAAAGATAAGTGACCTGGACGTTCGACATGAACTTGATAATTCAGGTCAAAACCAAAAGTGACTTTGGAAACAAGACTCTCTTTATGATAGATTGCATCACAGTAGCAGATGACAACCACTCCAATGCTGTGAAATGAACATCTGTATATAGCTTTTAATGCAGTGCCCTTTCTTATGTATTGCAATAATAAATGTGCCAATGACATTGTGGCAGCGGGGGCGTGGTCAAGCACCGGTCTGTGACAGGAGGGCGGAGTTGGGGAAAGTAAGTGGCAGAATCGCTTCACCTGAGTGTCATTAACCTGTGTTTTGTGTGTTCTCCCCAGTAAACCGCCCTATTTAAGGAGGGAGAGCGAGAGCAGAGGGAGAACCGGACGAGACGCTGTGTGTGTGTGTGTGTGTGTGTGTGTCTCTCGCGCTAGTGAAAACAGCGTTGCAACTCTGAAAAGTGTGGCAATAAAGCCGGTTAACAAACCTGATCTCTGTCCTGCCGTCCTCTGTGCTCCACCCACACGCGATTCACTCTACAGTGGTGCCGAAACCCGGAACCGTGGAGCACCTGTCCTGCAGCCCCATGGAATCCTCCCCGTTCGCGGACTTGGTCCACGCCCTCGCCACGGCCCAGCAGAGCCAGCACCAGGCGCTCGTCACACTCCGGAAGGAGCAGGAGCGCCGCTTCGAAGCCCTGGTACTGGCTCAACAGGAAGACCGCGAGGCGTTCCGGCGCCTCCTCGCGTCGGCGGGGTCCACCAGCGCCCCGGCCGCGGGCCCATCTCCCATCACCTTGACTAAGATGGGCCCGCAGGACGACCCCGAGGCGTTCATCGCATTATTCGAACAGGTCGCCGAAGCCTCGGGGTGGCCGATGGAACAGCGCACGGCGCGCCTCCTCCCCCTCCTGACGGGAGAGGCGCAGTTAGCCGCACTACAGCTCCCCGCCGACCACCGGCTGGCCTACGCCGACCTTCGCCGGGCTGTCCTCCAGCGCGTGGGGCGCACGCCGGAGCAGCAGCGCCAGCGCTTCCGCGCGCTGCGAATGGAGGAAGTCGGCAGCCCGTTTGCGTTCGGCCAGCAGCTCCGGGACGCCTGCTGGCGGTGGCTGAGGGCCGAAGATCGCGACGCCGAGGGGATCATCGACCAGGTGGCGCTGGAGCAGTTCATCGCCCGCCTACCCGCCGGAACCGCGGAGTGGGTCCAGTGCCACCGCCCGGCGTCGCTGGATCAGGCCGTAGGACTGGCGGAGGATCATCTGGCGGCTGTCCCGGCGGCAGGACAATGGATGTCTTCTTCTCTCTCCTCTTCTCTCTCTCTCTCTCTCTCTTCCCCCTCCTCCCGTGTCCCGTCCTCGCCCCATTCCCCCACCACGGAGGCGGGGGCCGGCCCCACCCCAGCCGGCCCGCCGCACCCGTGGTGCCCTCCCGTTTCTCCCTTCTATGTCTGTCTCTCCCCCCCCTCAGGTGAGTGACCCCCAGTCCACAGCTGCAGAGGGGAGGCCCGGGCCGGTTTGCTGGCGCTGCGGGGAACCGGGCCACCTGCAGCAACAGTGTGCCGCGATGGAGGTGGGGGCGGTGGTGCGGATCCCCGACGCGCCAGAGGCTGCCCTCGATCAGGCCGGAGCATATCGTATACCGGTAAGTGTACAAGGGGCGACCTATCAGGCGTTGGTGGATTCGGGGTGCAACCAGACCTCGATCCGCCAAAGCCTGGTGCAAGACGAGGCATTGGGGGGAGCACAAGGGGTGAAGGTGTTGTGTGTACACGGGGATGTTCACTGCTACCCGTTGGTGTCGGTCCACATACATTTCAGAGGGGACAAATCTATAGTGAAGGCGGCGGTTAATCCTCGCCTTACCCACTCTTTAATCTTGGGGACTGATTGGCCGGGATTCCGGGGGTTGATGGCACACCTAGTAAAGAGTGGGTCCTGCCGGTTAGCCGGGGGGGGTCCCGGTGTCGTTTTGGCTGGAGCTGCGGTCGCAGGGCCGTCTACGTCATCTCCGCGACAGAGTGAGGGGCCCCCGGCTCCTCCTCTTCCTATTGGGGAATCCCTCGCGGATTTCCCACTGGAACAATCGCGAGACGAAACTCTGCGACACGCGTTTGACCAAGTGAGAGTAATCGATGGTCAAACGCTCCAGCCGAATGCCACCCCGACCTTCCCCTATTTTTCCATTTTAAAAGATAGGTTATACCGAGTGACGCAGGACACTCAGACGAAGGAGCGTGTCACCCAGTTGTTAATTCCAAAGAGCCGTCGGGAATTGGTATTCCAGGCGGCTCACTTTAACCCCATGGCGGGACACCTCAGGCAGGATAAAACACTCGCCCGGATAATGGCCCGATTCTATTGGCCGGGGATTCGCGGCGACGTCCGTAAGTGGTGTACGGCGTGCCGCGAATGTCAGTTAGTAAACCCAGCGGCCATTCCAAAAGCGCCCTTGCGCCCCCTACCATTAATCGAGACCCCGTTTGAACGAATTGGGATGGATCTCGTCGGGCCATTAGATCGGTCAACACGAGGGTACCGCTTTATATTGGTTCTGGTGGACTATGCAACGCGATACCCGGAAGCGGTGCCTCTTCGCAATATCTCCGCACGTAGTATTGCAGAGGCTCTCTTCCACGTCATCTCCTGGGTCGGAATCCCGAAAGAGATTCTGACTGATCAAGGCACCTCGTTTATGTCACGAACACTGGCCGAACTGTATGGGCTACTGGGTATTAAGCCGATCCGCACCAGCGTGTATCACCCACAAACGGACGGTTTAGTCGAACGGTTCAACCGCACCCTCAAGAATATTATCAAAAAATTCGTAAGTGAGGACGCACGTAACTGGGATAAGTGGCTCGAACCCTTGTTGTTTGCAGTGCGAGAGGTCCCCCAAGCCTCCACGGGGTTCTCCCCATTTGAATTACTGTATGGGCGTAAGCCGCGCGGCATCTTAGATGTACTGCGGGAAAATTGGGAGGAGGGACCTTCGCAGAGCAAAAATGAAATTCAATACGTTATGGATCTGCGCGCAAAACTCCACACGCTCACCCACTTAACTCAGGAGAATTTGCGGCAGGCCCAGGAACGGCAAACCCGCCTGTACAACAAGGGCACGCGCCTTAGAGAGTTCACTCCGGGAGATAAGGTACTCGTCCTGTTGCCCACGTCGAGCTCCAAATTAATCGCCAAGTGGCAAGGGCCCTTCGAGGTCACACGGCGAGTCGGGGATGTCGACTATGAGGTTAGGCGAACGGACAGGGAGGGGGCGCTACAGATCTACCACCTCAATCTGCTGAAGCTCTGGAATGAGGAGGTCCCCGTGGCGTTGGTGTCGGTAGTTCCGGAGAAGGCGGAGCTGGGGCCGGAGATCCAAAAAGGGTCATTGGCATCTCGCACCTCTCCGGTCCCCTATGGAGACCACCTCTCCCCGACCCAACTCACGGAGGTCGCCCAGTTGCAGGCCGAGTTTTCGGATGTGTTCTCGCCCCGGCCCGGACGCACCAACCTCATAGAACACCACATAGAGACGCCCCCGGGGGTGGTAGTGCATAGCCGACCTTATAGATTACCCGAACACAAAAAAAAGGTGGTTCGGGAAGAACTTCAGGCCATGCTCGAAATGGGCATCGTCGAGGAGTCCCACAGTGACTGGAGCAGCCCGGTGGTCTTGGTTCCCAAGGCCGACGGCTCGGTCCGGTTCTGCGTGGACTATAGAAAAGTCAATGCGGTGTCTAAATTCGACGCGTACCCAATGCCTCGTATTGATGAGCTGCTTGATCGACTAGGCACGGCTCGCTTTTACTCGACACTGGATTTGACGAAGGGATATTGGCAGATCCCCTTGACTCCATTATCCCGGGAAAAAACGGCCTTTTCCACACCGTTCGGCTTACACCAGTTCGTCACACTTCCGTTTGGGCTGTTTGGGGCGCCCGCTACGTTTCAGCGGCTGATGGACCGGATCCTCCGGCCCCACGCCACCTATGCGGCCGCTTATTTAGACGACATAATCATTTATAGTAATGACTGGCAGCGGCACCTGCAACACCTGAGGGCCGTCCTTAGGTCGCTGAGGCGGGCGGGGCTCACTGCCAACCCGAAGAAGTGTGCGATTGGGCGGGTGGAAGTACGGTATCTGGGCTTCCACTTGGGTAACGGGCAGGTGCGTCCCCAAATTAATAAGACAGCAGCGATTGCGGCCTGCCCGAGACCCAAGACCAAAAAGGGGGTGAGACAGTTCCTGGGGCTGGCTGGCTATTATCGTAGGTTCATACCTAATTATTCGGACGTCACCAGCCCGCTGACTGACCTCACTAAAAAGGGGGCGCCAGACCCGGTCCAGTGGACGGAGCAGTGCCAGCGGGCTTTCTCTGAGGTAAAGGCTGCACTGTGTGGGGGGCCACTTTTGCACTCCCCTGACTTCTCTCTCCCCTTTTTGTTGCAGACGGATGCGTCGGACAGAGGGCTGGGGGCCGTTTTGTCCCAGCAGGTGGGGGGAGAGGACCGCCCAGTGTTGTACATCAGCCGGAAGCTGTCAGTGCGTGAGGGGCGCTACAGCACTATCGAGAAGGAGTGCCTGGCGATCAAGTGGGCGGTCCTCGCCCTCCGTTACTACCTGCTGGGGCGCTCTTTCACCCTCTGTTCGGACCACGCGCCCCTCCAGTGGCTCCACCGCATGAAGGATGCCAACGCGCGGATCACCCGTTGGTATCTGGCGCTCCAACCTTTCAACTTCAAGGTGGTCCACAGGCCGGGGGCGCAGATGGTCGTGGCGGACTTCCTCTCCCGTCAAGGGGGGGGGGGAGTCGGCTGCGGGCCGGACGGGCGCCCGGCCTGAGTCGGGCGGTGGGGGTATGTGGCAGCGGGGGCGTGGTCAAGCACCGGTCTGTGACAGGAGGGCGGAGTTGGGGAAGGTAAGTGGCAGAATCGCTTCACCTGAGTGTCATTAACCTGTGTTTTGTGTGTTCTCCCCAGTAAACCGCCCTATTTAAGGAGGGAGAGCGAGAGCAGAGGGAGAACCGGACGAGACGCTGTGTGTGTGTGTGTGTCTCTCGCGCTAGTGAAAACAGCGTTGCAACTCTGAAAAGTGTGGCAATAAAGCCGGTTAACAAACCTGATCTCTGTCCTGCCGTCCTCTGTGCTCCACCCACACGCGATTCACTCTACAGACATTTATTTACTAATCATATTGGTTACTTATGTTCTCTACTCAAAATCTGGTCACAGCCCTTGACCAGCTCAACCAGTTCTTTAGTTTGTGTGGCAAATTTTTTTATGAAGAGAAGCAGAAAACAACTTTGAAGGAACATTTTATAAGACATTTCTTTTATTATTATTATTGTAATACTCACAAAATATGTGTTTTGTTGAGATTATTATTATTATTATTATTGTTTCATTTCCTCTGAGAGTCACTTGTTGGTTTATCACTTGTATTATTTTATTGTAGTCTGTCTAATTCAGAATAAGAAGTCACACAGAGACACACACAATGACATACTGTTGTGTGAAATGGACACTGGGAGGCAGCACTTACCGGCGGCGTCACTGGGACTCTTTGCAATGCATCGTGAAAGTGGGGCTCATAATCCAGATGAATGGAGAATGAGCAACAGTTGTCCTGCTTCGCTGATTTCTGTCTTATATTTCCAGGTTAATTACTCACCTTTTCTGAGACTTCAGATGTTTATAAGCTAATATGAATCCCCGGTGATGTGTGGTCTATAAGCTAGAAGGTTGTTAAGAGTGTAAATAAAGTAAAGTGTCACGGTACGTGACTATTGTAGTGGGGAAAATGGCATCCGACACTGTAGCCAAATGTTTACTTTCCTTTGTTTCTTTCAGCTCCTGGGCATTTGTAGGTTATTACTGTATGTGTGAAAATCAGTGTGTGTGTGGCACATTATTCGAATTGGGCATTTGTGGGCTATTACTGTACTGTGTGAAAACCAGTTGTGTGTGTGTAGTGCATTGCTTGAAATGCTGAAGCTAATGCTAATGTGCAGGTTAAGGCCAGCTAAGGCTGCAGCCTTGGTGAAGGGCACACGTCAGTTGTAAACAATAAGTTCACGGGTTAAAGCGGCAAGCTATGAGTCAGCCATGTTTATTATTTCAGTTTGTGTTCAGTTGTGTAAATGTGAACTAGTTTAACTGCAAGAGAGATTTATTCTGTTATATTAAGTGAGCACTTAATGTACTTTATGTACAGATAAAGAAAATACTCTTTTGATGAGAGATAATGAAGATGTGTGTTTGAGAGAAAAGTGTATACATGATTGGTGATGGACGGATGACATGATTAAAAGGGAAAATGTTTATCTTTCGTTTGATACAAATTTTGATACGTTTATTTGTTGAAAATATGAAAGTATATACATTTAATGTGAATGTTATCTAAAATGGTTAATACCAGTGCTTTAATGCAGACATAATAACATAAATAATTCATGATTGCAGTGAAAAGGTTAAATGAAAGTGAGAATAAACATAATCCAGATGAATGGAGAATGGGCAACAGTTGTCCTGCTTCGCTGATTTCTGTCTTATATTTCCAGCTCCTTTCAGAGGATTATCTATATATCTGTCAGTGGAGACCAAGCCGGGACCCACTACATTATTATTATTATTATTATTATTATTATTATTATATTTTTCAGCTGTAATAGACTGGTGAAAATAAGTCTGATTTTGAATATTTTAAATTTATCACTGTAATAATTTCCTAGGCTATATACATGTGAAGTTTGTTAGATTACAGTGGATTTGGACAGGGCCCAGTTGCTGAATTTGTCACAGGTTAAATCAGATTCCAATGCAGGAAACTTAAACCAAAGGGTATATAAACCTGTCCATTACCCTGCATGGGTACAGCTATTTTTATTGATAACAGGCCTTTGACAATATGCTTATAATGTATGGAAATACACATGTTGTGTGTGGTATGATAATTATTTAATTTTCATTTATTTATTTATTTGTTTGTTTCTTTGTTTGTTTGTTACTCAGATTATGGTCTATGTCAGCAGGGTTTCTTTACGGCTTAAGCTGGGGACCAACATAATTTAAAGAAAGGCAATATTTTGTGATAAAAACTGTCTCAAAAGATATGCAAAAACACAAACCATGGATATGTAATAATACTTAATGCATTATCCACTAACTACATGCAAATGATGCTGCAAAGTCAGACTATAGATAGCAGATTATTTACAATTATGGAAATAGTAGCTGTTTATGCAAATCCATGTTAAAGGCTTTCATTTAAACTAGAACATGCATTTAAATATGGTGTATACTTTAATCATTTGAATATGGGCTACTTCAACAGTTTAATCATTTAATAGGTGCTTTAGCCATCATTTGCTTTTTAGTGTTCTTCTCTGATTTCAGTATGATTATATAACACTTTGGAAGAAATATGCAGAATAGTAAACCAAAGCTTGATGCTAAAATGGCAAATATCTCTACAGCTACAGTGAATTTTCCAGGAGAGCTGACATAAGCAGGTATAAAGGTGATCCAAACTGCACAGAATATGAGTAGGCTGAATGTGATGAATTTGGCTTCATTGAAATTGTCAGGCAGTTTCCGGGCCAGAAAAGCCAAAATAAAACAGAATAGAGCCAGGAGTCCTATATAACCCAGCACGGCCCAGAACCCGATTGCTGAGCCGACATGACATTCTAATATGATCTTCTCCTTATAGTATTTCATATTTTTGTTAGGAAAAGGAGGGGATAATGTTAACCACAGTACACAAATAATGACCTGTACAAGAGTGAAGGCAAGTACACTGAGTCTCTGCTGTTGAGGCCCAAACCATTTCATGACATCACTACCAGGAAGTGTTGCCCTGAAGGCCATTAACACCACTACAGTTTTCCCCAGAATGCAGGAGATGCAGAGGACAAATATGATCCCAAATGCTGTGTGGCGCAACATACAGGACCACTCAGAGGGCTGACCAATAAATGTAAGTGAACAGAGGAAACACAGAGTCAGAGAGAAGAGCAGCAAGAAGCTCAGTTCAGAATTATTTGCTCGAACGATTGGTGTGTCCTTGTGTTTAAAGAAAATTACTGCAATGCAGATGGTGAAAGACACTCCTAACAAAGAAAAGGATACCAGAATGATTCCCATTATTTCCTCAAATGACAGGAATTCCACCAGCTTTATGACACAAGTATCTTTTCTGTTATTAGACCACAGTTCAGGTGGGCACATGGTACAAGTTAGAGAATCTATGAAAGGAGAAAAGGAATAACAGTTTAGGTGTCTGCAATTCTATTGTGTTTATGGAAAAAAATAGTTTTGAAACTTGCATGCATCGTTGATACAAAACATTGTTCATTATACCTGTGACATTACTGATTTCCCCCTCTGCACAAGGAATACAGTCAAAACAACAGATTGGCCTTCCTTTCTGCACAGCCTTCCTTGAGCCCAGGGGACAACTTGGACTACACACAGAGACTGGTACCTGCAAATATGATATATATCTTATTTTCAGGTACCAGTCTCTGTATGTATATACTGTATATAGAGACAAAGAGAGATATATATTCTGAGCATATAGGTATTGTAATTTGCCTGTGCTTTGCTGTTGGCCCAGGTTATGCTGATGTTGTTAAATGACAGCTGAAGATCTGTTTGCAAAGAGCCATCATAGAAGCCGACTTTAACAACCACTATTTTACCATCTTTCTCTTGTTGCCAGTTCAGCAGTTCATACCTTGCTGCTGGGTCTCCATTTTCATCAAAGTATACATCCTCTCCAGCTGTAGTTGTGAAATGGAGCTTCTTCAACTCACTGAATACCTAAATAAAGCATTGCAAACTCTCCCATCATAAATATAAGAACATCATTTTCACAATACTATCTTCTTGTTATACTTACCTGCCATGGTTTGCTATCTGTTATATTTGCGCATGAAATGTGACGTGCTTGTTCACTGTCTTTCTTTGAACAGTTAAGTATGTTATGCAGGGCATAAACCACAGCATAAACAGCCTTGTAAACATTATTTGCGACTCGTAATTCTGAAACATCTGTATAAAGGTTTTGAACTTCACTGAGACTTTCATTACCTTTGCACATTTGTTTTATCTCAGTATTTTCTTTTGTGGGAAGTTTACATTCAAATATTGTCTCCCATAACTCTTTGTAAATAGCTGCATCAGTAACAGGATTAATCTTTGTCAGAAATTGCCTAAGGCCCTTAATTTGAGCTTTTGGGATAGCAAAACCCATGGATCCTTTCAGAAGATGCTGCCATTGAGCACTAGCTGGGTTGATATCCGAAATCCAGGACTCACTTCCAATCCACTGAAACCCAGTCATGTTCTGTAAGGCCATTTCATTTAGAAGAAACCCAAAATCAGAGTATGCAACAAATGCTACAATAACTTTGGAGGTTGAAGCCTTGATAATATCAACTATTTCCAGAATTTTTTCTCTGGGGTCCATCCGAAAGAATGGCATGGAATATTCAACACAGATTCCCTCTTCTTTAGCTGCAATGATGAATTCATTTATGCCATTGTTCCCATAGTCATTATCACTACATACGGCCCCTACCCATGTCCAGCCAAAATGCCTGACCAACTTAGCCAAAGCTCTGCTCTGGTAGTAATCACTGGGAATAGTTCTGAAGAAAGATGGGTATTTCTTTTTGTCACTTAGGCATGCACATGTTGCAAAGTGACTGACCTGCAATACATAGATTTCAATCACTTATCATTTACATTAAACTTTCCTTTCCTTATTAAACATGTTCTTAATTTACCATCAAAAAATGAGGGGTTTTTTTCTAAGTCTTACCACAGGTATATGCAAAGGTCCCACAGTTGCAGAAATGGCAAGAGAAGGGCTTGATGATGCTTGTCCTATGATTGCTTGAACTGTATCAGACTTGGAGCAAGACATTACAGATGTATTTTTTCCATTGCCATTAACCAAGGACAAGGCAGATCTTGTAGTTATTTCTACTGATCCACATGCATCATAGATTCTATAACCCACTTTTACACCAGGAAGAATATCAGTTCTGTTGTTGATTTCCTCAATGGCAAATAACATTGTTTGTGCATTTTGAAATTCACGGAAACTTATGCTACAGGGTCAAGAAAACAAAACTACACATCTTTCTCATGAACTCCATAAGCAGTACTACATTAACAAGTTTATATATTGTATGCCATAATGTAAATAATTAAAGAAAATATGTCTGATATTCTTAAAATGAGTACATCTTAAACCAATGCTCTCATTCCCCAACAAATTCAAATTCCCCTAATGTGCTCTCACCTTCTGCATTTTGGCTGCCAGGGCTCAGATGTAAAAAGATGTATTGTCTGGTCCCATTTGACATGGAAGGAAAAGAGACCACCAATCATTACATCACCATCTTTGCTGAGTTTAGGTGGATTGTGCAGGCCTAATAAGCTGCATGGAGGATCAGCTGCTCTCACTTGAGTGAAAAATAGCCATGTATGCAGAAACCTCATTCTCATCCCCCCTCAATACCATTACCTCTGCTTAGGCTTTTATAGAACCCTTTGACTCCCAAATTGATCAGACCCTTGGGAGCGGGTTTAAGAATGTGCTCATACTTTGCTTTACAGTACTTTGATATATTTGAATTTTACAGGCCTGGATTTTATTGGAATTGATATCTGTTGTTATAACATCTGATTTTTGCCAAATGTTGATATAGAGATAATAAAGAGTTTCAGCAATGATGTTATTTTCCTTCTCCATTCCTTGAATTTTCAGCAGATGCTATTTGACAAATTGAAATAGGAAAAACAAATATAAATTTTCATTTAGTGTGAAAATGTTTGCTGAACTGAAATATTTTTTATTAAAAATACATGTATTAAGTTTTGTACTAAGACTTCTCTTTTCATCTGTAATTGATTGATTGATCATTACTATTCAGGTAAGAGTCATGTTGGAAAACATTAAACAGCTCCAATATATAGTAATTAACAATTATCATTTCTTTTTCTGCTCTTTTAGCATCATTTTTTCAATTAGTATTTAGCTTCTGTTTTCAAACGTTAATTTATGTTCTATGAACTCTTTATTCTGTTGAGGATCATGGTGGATCCAAAGTCTATCCCAGGAACGCTGGAAGTGAGACAGGAATATGCCCTGATTCGGCCAATCATCCCTCACAGGGTACCATGCACACACACACACACACACACACACCGTAGGAGTAATTAACATCGCCAAAACACCTTTTTTGGGAGGTGTGAGTACACTCTTCACTGGATGGTGCCTTTCTGTCGTGACAGAGAATAATTTCTAAAGTTCATGAAGAGCTTTGTAGTCCTGCACTTGATTATATTGGACTTAATCAAGCACTAGCTGTAATCGGAGTGCTACCAGTTATGTGCTCATGCTGTACCAATCTGTGCCTGTGTACATGAAGATGAAGGGAATGAAGGCCTATTACCCAAACTTTATCCACATAGCTAAAATTCCACATGATGATTGTGTATATTCACACTGTTTCTCATGAATGTTAAAGAATGAAAAAACAACAAAAAAGAGATATTGACAATGTTTCCCCAATCACCTCTGTATCTGTATTTTTCAGCAACTCCTTTATATTTTCTTGCAGAAAAAAAAAAATTCTGCACTTTAAATTGCATGCATCATTTCACTGTCAGTATATTCATCGTTTATCAATTGTCAACATTTTCAGATTCAAAATATCTGAAGTGACATGTTTGATATTTGATTTCCATTTAATCTAAAACATTTAGTGTCAGTGGTAGCCTAGCATAAAAACCTGCATCATTGTGTGATTTCTGTTTTCATGTGAAGACACAATCTCTCTGGCAAACATGGAATGTTATCACTCCTTCTATCTTTCCAGCTGCAATTGTGAATAGGACCAAATTTGACCCCAAGCACTGTTGCAAGTTACAGGATGAGAGTGGAAGACCAAAGGAGAAAATAGAGTTCACTACATTTCCCATATCTGTTTATCTGAAAATAAAACTTCAAAACATATATTAGGTCTCAATAGGAACATGGTATTTAAATAATATATGTCCCCAATGTGTTTTTTTTTTTTTTATTTGGTTGAAAGTACCAAAAGGGTAAGCAGTACTCTGTTCTTTGTTTTGTTCATAATTTTTCCTGGTGGGGATGGTGTGCAGTCAAACCATTAGACTCGCATCTTTTCGAAACAGGCTTCCATTCACCTGTGGGCCAACTCTCACAGCATAAAGACACACAGGCACTTGCCAAACATGACTGGAAACTTGTCCTGCAATAATAATAATAATAATAATAATAATAATAATAATAGCACAGTGGTGTAGTGGTTAGCACTGTCACCTCACAGCAAGAAGGTTCTGGGTTCGAGCCCAGTGGCCGAAGGAGGCCTTTCTGTGTGGAGTTTGCATGTTCTCACTGTATCTGCGTGGGTTTCCACTGGGTGCTTCAGTTACCCCCACAGTCCAAAGGCATGCAGGTAAAGCTAATTGGTGGCTCTAAATTGACCATAGGTGTGAATGTGAGTGTGACTGGTTGTTTGTCTCTTTGTATCAGCCCTGCAATGATCTGGCGACTTGTCCAGAGTGTGGCCCACCTCTCAGCCATAATCAGCTGGGATAGGCTCCAGCTTGCCTGCATCCCTGTAGAACAGGATAACCAGCTACAGATAATGGATGGATAGATAGATAATAATAATAATAAACTCGAATGTGACATTTTCAGATATTTGTGATGTGGATTTGTGAAAAGTTAAGTGACCTGCAGGTTAAACATCAACTTGGTAATTCAAACCAAAAGGGACTTTGTAAACAAGACTCTCTTTCTGGCAGATTGCATCCTAGTAGCAGACAATGATCATGGTTTTGTGGTCCATCCATCCATTATCTGTAGCCACTTATCCTGTGTAGGGTCGCAGGCAAGCTGGAGCCTATCCCAGCTGACAATGGGCAAGAGGCAGGGTACACCCTGGATAAGTCACCAGGTCATCGCACATAGAGACAAACAACCATTCACACCCACAGTCAATTTAGAGCAACCAGTTAGCCTAACCTGCATGTCTTTGGACTGTGGGGTAAACCAGAGTACCCAGAGGAAACTCACACAGACACGGGGAGAACATGCAAACTCCACACAGAAAGGCCTTCATCAGCCACTGGGTTCGAACCCAGGACCTTCTTGCTGGTAGGTGACAGTGCTAAACACTACAGCACTGTGCCACCCCTGGTTTTGTGGTCCATCATTTATTATTTTGCAAGGTGAACACATTCGCTTATTAGGAACAGATTCAAAAGCTATTGTGTATGTGATTTTTAGAATTGGAGGACGAAGTATAAGATAATATGACGGTGGCATGCTGCATGGTTACCTGTTAGAGTGGCATCATTGCTGTTGGGTAGCTTTTCTTCCAGTGCCCTTTCTTATGTACTGCAATAATAAATATGGCAATGCAATTTATTTCTCATTATATTTATATGATAAATATATGATATGATAAATATGTATAAAACCTGGTCACAGTCCTTGACCAGCTCAACCAGTTGTTTAGTTTGTTTGGGGGATTTTTACGAAGACAAGCAAAAAACAACTTTGACGGAACACTTTATTCGGTCTTTGTCTTACTTATTAATATATGTTTCAGCTGAAATCGACTGGTGGAAATAAGTATGATTTTGGATCTTTTAAATTTACCTCATCACTCAAATAATTTCACAGGATATATGCATATGAAGTGTGTTAGAGCACAGCAATATTGGACAGGACCCAGTTGCTGAATTTGTCAAAGATTAAATCAGATTTCCATGTAGGAAATTAAACCAAAGGTTATAAAAACCAGTCCACTAACCTGCATGGGAATAGGCACTTTTATTGATGACAGGCAATTAAGAGTACACTTAGAATAGATGGAAATGCACATGTGGTGTGTGGTTTGATAACTGTATTTTCTTCAGTTGCTCAGATTATGGTTGATGTCAGCAGGGTCACTTTATGGCTTAAGCTGGGGACAAAATAATTTAAAGAAAGGCAATAGTTTCTGGGAAAACCTGCCTCCAATAACATGCAAAAATACACCATGTTTATGAAATCATACTGAATGCATGGACCATTAATCAAATGCAAATCCTACTACAAAGTCAGACAATAGATAGTTTATTTCCTACAGTTTTTGAAATTGTAGCTCTTTGTGCAAACCCATTTTGAAGGCCTTCATTTAAACTAGGATATGCCTTTAAATAAGGTGCATACTTTAAACTTCAATCATTTGAAAATTGGTTATCTAGACAGTTTAATCATTTAACAGGTGGCTTAGCCATCATTTGCTTTTTAGTGTTCTTCTCTGGTTTCAGTATGATTATATAACACTTTGGAAGAAATATGCAGAATAGTAAACCAAAGCTTGATGCTAAAATGGCAAATATCTCTACAGCTACAGTGAATTTTCCAGGAGAGCTGACATAAGCAGGAATAAAGGTGATCCAAACTGCACAGAATATGAGTATGCTGAAAGTGATAAATTTGGCTTCATTGAAGTTGTCAGGCAGCTTCCGGGCCAGAAAAGCCAAAATAAAACAGAAGAGAGCAAGAAGTCCTATATAACCCAGCACGGCCCAGAACCCTATAGCTGAGCCTACATTACATTCTAATATGATCTTCTCCTTATAGTATTTCATATTTTTGTAGGGAAAAGGAGGGGATAATGTTAACCACAGTACACAAATAATGACCTGTACAAGAGTGAAGGCAAGTACACTGAGTCTCTGCTGTTGAGGCCCAAACCATTTCATGACATCACTACCAGGAAGTGTTGCCCTGAAGGCCATTAACACCACTACTGTTTTCCCCAGAACGCAGGAGATGCAGAGGACAAATATGATCCCAAATGCTGTGTGGCGCAACATACAGGACCATGCAGAAGGCTGACCAATGAATGTAAGTGAACAGAGGAAACAGAGAGTCAGAGAGAAGAGCAGCAAGAAACTCAGTTCAGAATTATTTGCTCGAACAATTGGTGTGTCCTTATGTTTAAAGAAAATTACAGCAATGCAGATGGTGAAAGACACTCCTAACAAAGAAAAGGATACCAGAATGATTCCCATTATTTCCTCAAATGACAGGAATTCCACCAGCTTTATGATACAAGTATCTTTTCTGTTATTAGACCACAGTTCAGGTGGGCACTTCATACAACTGAGAGAATCTATAAAAATAGAGTTAATCGCAGTTGAGCCATTTTCAATTCCATTATGTTTATTAACCAAATAAACATTTTTTTTTTAATTTCATGCATTATTGAAGCTAACCACTATTCATTATACCTGTGACATTACTGATTTCCCCCTCTGCACAAGGAATACAGTCAAAACAACAGATTGGCCTTCCTTTCTGCACAGCCTTCCTTGTGCCCATGGGACAACTTGGACTACACACAGATACTGGCACCTGAAAAAAAAAAAATAATTATATATTCTAAAATATGTCGTAAATATTAGCTTTGCATAAAATATTGTGATTTACCAGTGTTTTGTTGTTGGCCCAGGTTACACTGATGTTGGTTAATGACAGCTGAAGGTGTGTTTGCAATGAGCCATCATAGAAGCCCACTTTAACAAACACCATTTTACCCTCTTTCCCTTGTTGCCAATTCAGCAGTTCATACCTTGCTGCTGGGTCTCCATTTTCATCAAAGAATACATCCTCTCCAGTTGCCGTTGTGAAATGGAGTTTCTTCAACTCATTGACAACCTAAATTAAGCATTGCAAACTTTTCCCATCATAGTTATAAGTACATAATTTTCAGCATGCTATCTTGTTATACTTACCTGCCATGGTTTGTTATCTGTTATGTTTGCACATGAAATGTGACCTTCTTTCCCACTGTCCCTCTTTGAACAGTTATATCTGTTATGCAGGGCATAAGCCACAGCATAAACAGCCTTGTAAACATTATTTGCAACTCGTAATTCTGAAACATCTGTATAAAGATTTTGAACTTGACTGAGACTTTCATTACCTTTGCACATTTGTTTTATCTCAGTATTTTCTTTGGTGGGAAGCTTGCATTCAAATATTGTCTCCCATAACTCTTTGTAAATAGCTGCATCAGAAGCAGGATTAAGCTTGGTCAGAAATTGCCCTAGGCCCTTAATTTGAGCTTTTGGCATAGCAAAACCCATCGAGCCGATCAGAAGATGCTGCCATTGCACAATGGCTGGGTTTATATCAGAAATCCAGGACTCACTTCCAATCCACTGAAACCCAGTCAAGTTCTGTAAGGCCATTTCCTTTAGAAGAACCCCAAGGTCAGAATATGAGACAAATGCTACAATAACTTTGGAGGTTGAAGCCTTGATAATATCAACTACTTTCAGAATTTTTTCTCTGGGGTCTGTCCTAAAGAATGGCATGGAATATTCAACACAGATTCCCACTTCTTTGGCTGCAATGATGAATTCATTTATGCCATTGTTCCCATAGTCATTATCACTGCATACGGCTCCTACCCATGTCCAGCCAAAATGCCTGACCAATGTAGCCAAAGCTCTGCTCTGGTAGTAATCACTGGGAACAGTTCTGAAGAAAGATGGGTATTTCTTCCTGTCACTCAAGCATGCACATGTTGCAAAGTGACTGACCTGCAATTCATAGATTTTAATAACATATAATTTACATATAATATTTTACTTTCATGATTAAACATTCTTAATTTATCATCCAGAGTGTACATTCTATTATTATTATTATTATTATTATTATTATTATTATTATTATTGACGTCTTACCACAGGAATGTGCAATGGCCCCACAGTAGCAGACATGGCAATAGTGGGACTGGAAGATGTTTCACCTACGATTGCTTGAACTGTATCAGACTTGGAGCAAGACATTAGAGATTCATTTTTTCCATTGCCATTAACCAAGGACAAGGCAGATCTTGTAGTTATTTCTACTGATCCACATGCATCATAGATTCTATAACCCACTTTTACACCAGGAAGAATATCAGTTCTGTTGTTGATTTCCTCAATGGCAAATAACATTGTTTGTGCACTTTGAAATTCACGGAGGCTTAGACTACAAGGCCAAGAAAACAAAACTACACATCTTTCTAATGAATTCCATAAGCATCATACAGTAAGACGTTTATATATACAGTAGTATGCTGTAATGCAAATAATTCAAGAAAATATCTCCAATCTTCTTAAAATGAGTACATCTGAAACCAATGCTCTCATTCCTCAACAAATTCAAATTCCCCCAATGTTCCCTCACCTTCTGCATTTTGCCTGCCTTGGCTCAGATGTAAAGACATTTGTTGTCTGGTCCCATTTGACATGGAAGGAAAAAAGACCACCAATCATTACATCACCATCTTTGGTGAGTTGAGGTGGATTGTGCAGGCCTAATAAGCTGCATGAAAGATCAACTGCTCTCACCTGAGTGAATAATAGCCATGTGTACAGAAACTTCATTCTCATCCCTCCCTAAATACCATTACCTCTGTTTAGGCTTTTATAGGACCCTTTAGCTCCCAAATTGATCAGACCCTTGGGAGTGGGTTAAGAATTGCCTCATAATTTGCTTTACAGTACTTTGATATCCTGAAATTTGTAAGGCCTGGATTTTCTTTTTATCTATATCTGTTGTCATAACATATGATTTTACTAACTGTTGATACATTATAGAGACAATAAAAACATTTTCATCCAAACTGATGTTGTTTCCTTTCCCCATTCCTTTAAATTTTAGACAATGCTACCTTTAGTGAGAAAAAAAGACAAATTGAAATAAGAAAAATATTTTCAATGTGTAAAATATTTGCTGAAATGAAATATTTTTGGATTACAAATACATATTTTAAGGTTTTACTTCATGTGATAATGTGTTTCTAAAATGTCTCTTTTCATCTGTAATGGATTGATTGATCATTGTTATTCATGTTAAAATCTGTCCACTGTTTTGGAAAATATTGAAAAGCTACTACACCAAGTAATTACCAATTATACATTTTGTTTCTGTTATTTTAGCAACATTATTTCAATATATTTTAAGTAATCCAGCCACTGGGGGTGCATAAGTATACTCTTGGTGCCAGTCCCAAGCCCAGACAAATTGGAGAGGGTTGCATCAGGAAGGGCATCCAGCGTAAAACTGCCAAATCTAACATGCAGAATGAAAAGAGAAATACCAACGACCGCCTCTGGTACTGTTGGTCTACAGGGTGCCTGTGGAAAGTGTGGTACTGTTGCGCCAAAACGGAGAAGGAGAAAGGGGGGGAGGCATACTAGGAGAGAGCGTGAAAGATGGAACAGAAGGAGCTTAGAATTGAGGGTAGGAACACTGAATGTGGGAACATTGACTGGCAAAGCGAGAGAGTTAGCAGGTATGATGGAAAGAAGGAAGTTGGACATTTTGTGTGTGCAGGAGATGAGGTGGAAAGGAAGCAAGGCCAAGAACATTGGAGATGGATGCAAGTTGTTTTATTATGGAGTCGATGGAAAGAGAAATTATGTTGGTATTGTTTTGAGGGGAGAGTTGGTCAACAGTGTGATTGATGCGAAGAGGGTGTCAGATAGAGTGATAGGCATGAAGTTGGAGATTCAAGGAGTGGTAATCAATGTTGTGTGTGCATATGCCCCACAGGTTGAATGTGAGAATGAAGAGAAAG
Organism: Neoarius graeffei; assembly: GCF_027579695.1. Classification (NCBI taxonomy): domain Eukaryota; kingdom Metazoa; phylum Chordata; class Actinopteri; order Siluriformes; family Ariidae; genus Neoarius; species Neoarius graeffei. Next base: position 92,028,250 of record NC_083574.1, on the reverse strand, counting down.
AGTCTTTCTGGGAAAAGATGGATCAAGTGGTAGAAAGTACACAGAGGGAGGAGTGCGTGCTGATAGGAGCAGATTTCAATGGACATGTTAGTGAGGGAAACAGAGGAGATGAGGATGTGATGGGCAGATATGGTGTAAGAGAGAGAAATGTGGAAGGGCAAATGGTGGCTGATTTTTCAAAGAGGATGAATTGGCAATAGTCAATACATACTTCAAGAAGAAAGAGCAGCACAAGGTGATGTTTAAGAGTGGAGGAAGATCTACACAGGTGGACAGGGCCGGAGTGGGCTCTGTTTTCAGTCCGGGAGTTTAATTCACATTCAGGCCACTTTGAAATGGAGGAGGAATTTGAGTACATTAAAAAAGATAAAACAAATAACTGTTCTTTCACAATGCTTTTTATTTGGTTTAAATTCAGGTAGTGACAATGTATGTTGTTCGTCGTTCTCTGCATTACTTTAGGGTTAATAAAACTTCCATTACACGGTAGTTTAATGACCACAAACGTAATGCAGAGACCGACGAACGATTTCATCTAGTATGAGACGGGGCTCCACTTAAAATTGGATGGTGTGTGGCCGCGTGTCTAATCCGCATATACATTTATCTGTGTCACCAACATGTCCCAAAGTTCTTTAGTGAAAATATTTGAAAACACATCCAAAGGACATGCATCTTCAGAAATCGGCATCTTCGGCCCGGGTGTGGGAATGAACTTTTACGTCGGGGGCGAAATCCAGCTGACTGCCACTCCAAATAGCAAAGCAGCGAGTATGGCTGATTGTTTCGCGTTATTTAAGATGAATTACACAACACATTTTTAGTCACATAGTCTTAAAATAACGAAAGCACCCATCTCGCGTGCATTTGAACCAATGCTTGTGCATTACATGCCGCATACGCCTCGAAAATAATGGCAAATCAACAATGCTGGGTACTCAGCAACCGGCAGATAAAGCGTGAGGGCGCATTAGGCAACTCAAAAATGGTTAAATGAAATGTAGGCTAAAGCAAGTGTTCGATTCTGCTTAGAATATTGGCATACGCATACACCTCCTCTAAGTTATATATTTAACAACAATTATTTAACATCAAATATGACTTCTAGGCCTATGTGTTCATAACCACAATGTGCGCACGCCTGTGGAAATGCACGGTGTGACAGCGAGATGAAATAGGCTGGATGAGGAAATAACGCGCAACAGCACATTTGGGACCTGTTCATCTAAAATTGTTAATAACTGGGATGTAAAGCAATGTCCGGTTCTTCTTAGAATTAAGACATACACCACATCTATACCGTGTAAATTGCGAGATTTCACATGACATCAAAAAGCTGAATTGACATCGCAAACTATCGACACATTATAGGCCTAGCATAGACTGATAAAATCGACAAACAGGGTTATCATACTCCATATCTTTCGTAACCTACCAGCTGGTCTTGAGAACATATCTGTCAATTTGGCACATTTTGCTGCCACCCCACCTCCTTCCTTTTTTTAAGCTTCGCCCTTTCGGTTCCACCTGGCCTCTTTCTGCCCTCCATCACTGACGCGCGCTGTTTCGCGCCAATGTTGTTTAAGTTCCCCGCAATACAGAGGAGGAGTCTTGGACCAAACCAACTGCAATAGAGGGGAGGGGAGAATTTCCTTATTTGGTAGCGCCTATTTAATCTGCTGCGATGCTGTCAGCGCCTGGGCTGCCATGTGAAAATGCAGAGTGCAGTTGAATTGATGATTAATGCAAGAATAAGATCAGTGACCAAAATTAGTGAAAATTATTTTCCCCATGCTCCAAGCAGGCCACCATTGATGGTTTGGGCCGGGGATGGTCCCGGCTAAATATAGGGCCACCCCGGCATTGCAGGTGGACTACATACTCTGCCGAAGGGGTAACCTGAAGGAGATTGGAGACTATAAAGTGATGGCAGGGGAGAGTGTAGCTAGACAACATCAAGTGGTCGTGTGCAGGATGAGCTTGAAAGTGAAAAAGAAGAAGCGTGAAATAGTGGAGCTGAAGATTAAGTGGTGGAAACTAAAAGAGGTTGAACATCAGAAGGAGTTTAGGGAAGAAATGAGACAAGCATTGAGTGGTCATGGAAGTCTGCCAGAAGATTGGAATACTACTGCTGTAAGAGAGGCAGCAAGGAAGGTGGTCATCGGGAAGGAGGAAGGAAGACAAGGAGACATGGTGGTGGAACAAAGAAGTGCAGGAAATTATAAAAGAGAAGAGGCTAGCAAAGAAGAATTGGGATGATCAGAGAGACAAGGAAAGCAGGCAGTTATACAGAGAGATGAGACAGAAGGCAAAAAGAGCAGTAGCAAAGGTGAAAGCAGATGCATACCAGGAGTTGTATGAACGACTGGAGACCAAAGAAGGAGAGAAAGACTTGTACAGACTAGATAGGCAGAGAAACAGGGAAGCGAGGGATGTACAGCAGGTAAGAGTGATGAAAGATGTAAATGGAAATGTGCTGACAAAAAAAAGAGAGTGTATTAAGAAGGTGGAAAGAGTACTTTGAGGATTTATTAAATGAGGAGAATCCAAGAGAGAAAAGGTCAGATTCATTGGAGACAGCAAATCAGGAAGCAGAGTTGGTTAGTCAGGATGAGGTGAGGGCAGCCATGAAAAGATTTAAGACTGGGAAAGCAGTCAGACCAGATGGTATCCTGATTGAGGCTTGGAGACGTTTGGGTGAGACGGCTGTGGAGTTCCTAACGAGATTGTTTAATAAGATCCTAGAGAATGAGAAAATGCCAAATGAATGGAGCAAGAGTGTGCTAGTCCCAATATACAAGAATAATGGAGTTGTACAGAGCTGCAGTAATTACAGAGGAATAAAATTGATGAGCCACACCATGAAGCTATAGGAAAGGGTATTGGAGGCGAGATTGAGAAGAGAGGTAGCAATCTGTGAACAGCAGTACAGGTTTATGCCAAGGAAGAGCACGTCGGATGCAATTTTTGCTTTAAGAATGTTAATGGAGAAGTACAGAGAATGCCAGAGAAAGCTACATTGTGTGTTTGTAGACCTGGAGAAAGCATACAATAGAGTGCCAAAAGATGAGTTATGGTATTGTATGAGAAAGAGTGGAGTGAAGGAGAAGTATTTTAGAGTGGTGCAAGACATGTATGAGAACAGTGAAACAGCAGTGAGGTGTGCAGTTAGAACAACTGAATGGTTCAAGGTGAAGGTGGGACTCCATCAAGGATCTGCTTTGAGTCCTTTCTTGTTTGCCATAGTGATGGATAGCTTGACGGACGATGTTGGGGTTCAACCCAGTCTGAAACAGTCAATCGGGATCCCCGCCCTCGTACCACCCAGACGTCTGGGATGGAACACCGCAAAAAAACAGAGAACCAGAGATCGGTTTAACTGCTGTTTATTCACAGTATTCTCGCCAAAGATGAAAGATTACAAACACCTTTTATAACAAATCATAATCTCTCCAAACGGCTATTGTGTCTGTCAAATATGTGTGTGTGTTTGTATGTGACCTCAGAGAGGGGTGTGTGTGTGTGTGTCTATGGGAGGGTGTGAGTGAGTGACATCATTTTGATATCTGTGTCTATGTGCTAGGTCAGCAAATCACATCTTAATTCCATATGTATGTGTGTGTGTGAATGAAACCTTCAATCATAAGCAAAATAATATTTCAGCAATTCAGCAATTTCATTTAAGTACGTCAAAGCACGCAAGATGTTTTTATGACAATGTTTTAAACAAAGACTATGTTTGGTCTAACAAAGAAGTGTTCTTCTCCACTGGACGAAGGTCAGGCTACACAGGAACAGTTTAAAATCACTGCCATAGTATATGCAATAGTCCAAAATAATAAAGGATCTTAAAAAGCTCTAAAATATAAAGTCTTAACTCTTTGTTCAGCAATAAGGCTACCATTACATCCAACATTAAAGTGTGTGTGGGTCGATCTGACATCAAAACAGACCTTGGCATCGTTCAGACACATCTCTGATCAAAAATACACATTTCATATCAAAATAAACAAAATGTTCCCAAACAATGTCCAGCCGAGACAGAAGGTCATTTTTAACTGAACCGAAGTTAATCCTTAATCTTGTCACCATTTTACTGCCTTCTTGGTCAAGAATAATACTTATATAAACCTAACAGACGAAGTGAAGCAAGAGTCACCATGGAACATGATGTTTGCAAATGATGTTGTGATATGTGGTGAAAGTAGAAAGGAGGTTGAGTTGGGTTTGGAGAGATGGAGGTATGCATTGGAACGAAGAGGAATGAAGGTGAGCAGTAGCAAAACAGAATACATGTGCATCAATGAGAATGGGGATGAGAGTGTAGTGAAGATGCAAGGAGGAGACGTAAAGAAATTTGGTGAATTCAAGTACCTGGGGTCAACTGTGCAGGAAAATGGGGGCTGCAATAGTGAGGTGAGAAAGGGAGTGCAGGCAGGGTGGAGCAGTTGGAGAAGGATTTTGGGAGTCATTTGTGATAGGAAAGTCCCAGCAAAAGTGAAAGATAAGATGTATAAGACAGTAGTGAGACCAGCTGTGATATATGGATTGGAGACCGTACCCTTAACGAAGAGACAGGAGGCAAAGTTAGAGGAGGTGGAGTTGAGGATGTTAAGGTTTGCGATGGGAGTGACAAGGTTGGACAGGATAAGGAACGAGCACATCAGAGGGACAGCACATGTGGAGAGCTTGGGAATTAAGCTTAGAGAGATGAGACTGAGATGGTATGGGCACATCCTGAGAAGAGATGCAGAGCATGTTGGAAGGAGAATGTTGAGGATGGAGCTGCCAGGCAAATGAAAACAAGGAAGGCCAAAGAGGAGATACATGGATGTGGTGAGAGAGGACATGAAAGTGGCAGGTGTGGTACAGAAGGATGCGGAAGACAGAGAGCAATGGAGATGAAAGATCCGCTGTGGCGACCCCTAATCAGGAGCAGCCAAAAGAAGAAGAAGATTTCAATATGTTTTAAGTGATTGGGGTAAGGTGGTAATCTATGCATTTATTTTGGAAATATTTACCAACAAATAATTTCTACTTGATGTCCATCCATTGTAATGAATTATGTGAGTCAATGAACTTTGACCTTGCTAACAACCTAACAGAGCTTTATTGACCAACTGGAAATCATGAATATTTACACATCCAGGCATCTACTGAACTGTTATAAAGCTGTTATGAAAAGGTTAATAAACAAGACGACAAGCATGTTTCAAATTTCATCTGTCCAAAACATATGTGAATGTTATGTGAGTTGGTAAGTGTGGAGGCAAGGACGTGGTCTAGCATCAGTTTGCAAATGTAGAGCAAGGCCAGGGGAGGTGAGTGGCAAAAGCAATCACACATGAGTTTGTGTTTGACTGATGAGTGGGTGTGTCTTTACTTCTCCTCTTTTTCAGTGGTGACAGGAGAGGAGAGGGAAAGAGACACGATGAGCAGAGCAGTGTGTGTTTGTGTGAATAAGCTGAAAAGAAAAATAAGTAAAATAAAACACAGACTAAAGTATCCTGCCTGTCCCAGTCCTTCAGTGTCTCAATTTACATCAGCCAAGTTCCACACTGGTGCCAAAACCCAGGACACTGAAGCAGAAGTGCCATCATGGAGTCCTTGCCTTTCAAAGACTGATCCATGCCCTTGAAGCCACCCACTAAAACCAACAGCAACCACTTGTCACCATGTGCACGGAACAGGAGCAGCACTTGGAAGGAGGATTGGCAGGTGCTCTGGAGCTTGATTGTGTTGGCAGGTACCCCAACAGGAGACCCTGTGGCGACTGTGGGCCTCCCCCTTGTCACCCTCACAAAGATGGAGCCTCACGACAACCCCAAGGCCTTCTTGGAGCTCTTTGAGCAAACAGCAGAAGAGTGGGAGTTGTCAGATGAGCAGTGAGTGGCTCAGCTACTGTCACTCCGGTCAGGAGAGGCCCAGCTTGCAGCACAGCAACTGCCCACTGGCAACATGCTGGAGCACCCAGACCTGAAACAGGCCAGCTTGCAGCATGTCAACTGTATCACAGAGGGACAACATTGATGATTCTGCGCACTGACCATGAAGGAACTCAGTCAGCTGTTAACATTCGCCCAACAGCTCCGCAATACCTGTTGTCAGCAGTTGAGGGCAAAGTCCATGACGCTGAGGGAATCATTGACACAATGGTGCTTGACCAGTTCATGCCTGTTTGCTGAGGGTAATGGTGGAGTGGGTCTAGTGCCACTGCCCAGCATCTCTGAAGGGCACAATCTTCTTGGCTGAGAACCCTCTGGCAGCATTTCTGATAGTAGGCAGCACACCCCTTCTCTCTCTATTTCTCTTTTGTCCCTCCTGTTCTTCCCATCCCTCCCCTTCTTCCCATCCCTGCCCCACGGAAGTGGGCGTCAACGACCCCAGAGCCAGTTCCCCATGTCCAGGGTTTCCCTACCCTTAGGTGTCTGTCTCTTCCCCCTCTCAGGTAATCTCCAAGCTGCAGATGCAGAGATGGGGCCTTGGCCAGTGTGCTGGTGCTGCAGGGAGCCTAGGCATTTCCAGGACCAGTGCCACATGATGGAAGTGGTGGCAGTGGTCCGGATGCCTGAGGCGTTGCAGACTGCCTTAGATCAAGCTAGGACATACTGCATACCCTTGGATACTACTGAGTATCCAAGGGGGCAGATACCATGTGTTGGTGGATTGATACTGAAACCAGTCTGGGTGGTAAACGTGTGGTGTGTGCATGCACTGAAAAAAAAAATGGCCTGTTAAATTAACACAAAAAAATCTTGTACATCGGTTGCACTTATTAAAATCATATCCACTAAAACCAATTAAGTCATGTTCAGTCAAACAGAACATGACTTAATTGGTCTTAGTGGATATGATTTTAATAAGTGCAACCAGTGACAAAAGATTTTTTTGTGTTAATTTAACAGGCCATTTTTTCAGTGTGGGGATGTTCATGAGTAAACTCTGGTGTCTGTCAAAATCCAATTTTGGGGAGTAAATTATAGTGGCAGGATGGTAGTAAATCCCTGCCTCACCCATCTGCTGATTTTGAGTACAAATTGGCCTCAGCTCACAAAATGCCTATTTGTGGATGGCACCAACAATAAACAGACATGGTGTGGGATGTGTGCAGCGTGAACTGGGGAGGCAGTTCCAGGTCCATCTACAACAACTCTGTGTAAGGGGGGACATGGGGGTGGGGAAGGCTCCACCCCTCCACCCTCCCTCAGGGATTTCCAAGCAGAAGAGTCATGCAATGAGACTCTAAAACATGCTTTTGACCAATAACAGTAATCAGTGGCCAAACCCTCCAGCCCCGCATTGCGTTTGTCCATCTGTACTTTTCAGTTATTAAAGATAGATGAAACCAAGTGATGCTGGACTCTTAGACCCAAGAACAGATGACCCAGTTGTTGGTTCTGAAGAGCCACAAGGAACTCCTGTTCCATGTGGCTTACCATAATCCCATGGCTGGACAATTGGGGATGGATAAAACATTAAACCATCTCATGGCTCACTTCTATTAGTCGGGCACTTGTGGCGATGTTCACAGGTGGTGTGTGGCATGCCATGAATGTCAACTAGGAAACCCACTGGTCCAGAAAGGTGTCAGCATTATCTTTTTCAGCATTTTGTACTACAGTAGCTCTTCTAAGGGATTGGACCATATAGGCTAGCCTTCATGCCCCATACGAATCAGTGAGCCTTGGCCACCCACGACTCTGCCACTGGTTCACTGGTTGTCCTTCCTTGAACCACTTTTGGTTAGTACTAATCACTGCATACTGGGAGCATCCCACAAGATGTGCCATTTTGTAGATGCTCAGACCCAGTCATCTAGCCATGTGTGTGTGTGTGTGTGTGTTTGTTTGTTTGTTTGTTTTCTCATGGCAGTCAAGATGAATGCTAATGTTAATGTGTCCAATCAGTGGGTGTAACCACAATTCACAGTGACTTCAACAAATGAGAGACATACTGTATGTACAGTAGAAAGAAAATGGTTTCCATGTAACCCAAATGACCCAGAAATACACTGACCTACATGAAAACATTTTGCGATATCTCACAAAAGTTTTGTGATGTCTTGCAAAGTTTTTGTGAGAGCTTGCAAAAGTATATCTTTTTTTTCTCCATGTTTTTTCTCCTTGTCCCTTCCAGGGACTCTGCATTTTTGGCATATTTACTGAACCCCTGGACCATTTATTTTCCAAAGTGCATCATTGCATGATTTCTGTTGTGATGTTTTTATATCCAATCTACTGTAGTCCTCTCACCCACTGCGGAGGCTGTAGCTCTTCTGTGTGAGATAAAAGCAACATTATGTTATTGCTTGTGATAGCAAAGGCCTTCCAGTACCCATTCTTATGCACTGTCATAATAAAGGTGGCAATACTGTTTATTTATTCATAATTTTTATTACTTATACAGTAGTTCCTACTCACAACTAGCCAAAGTGCTTCACGAGGTAAACCAGTGCTTTAGTTTACATGGGGAATTTTTCTGAAGAGCTGTGTACACAGACAAACAAAAAACAGGAAAGTAATATTTTATTTGTCTTATTTTCTGATTTACTAAATGCTTCATCTGGAAAAAAAAAATATTTTAAAAATCTGATTTTGGGTATTTCTAATTTAACATTAGTAATCAATATAATATTTTCATAGGGTATATGCATATGTAGTGTGCAAGATTTCTGTAATTTTGGATATGGCCCAGTTTCCATGAATTAATATTAAAATCACACAGTTATAAAATTGGTCAGTTATCCTGGATGGGTACAGCTACTTTTATTGATGACTGGCCTTTGACAGTGCATTTACATACAGAATGTAATATACAGAAATACATATGTATTGTGTGGTATGACACCTTTTTAATCTCCTATTTAATCTCAGATTATGGTATAAAATGTAAAGATGTATGTTGTATAATTCTGTTTATGGCAGTATCTGTTTATGGCTTAAGCTGGGGACAAACATATTTTAAAGAAAGAGAAAATTTTGTGGGAAATGAAATTCCAAAAGATATGTGAAAAACAGGTTATGTAATCATACTTCTTACACTAACCAATGATGATGTGTGCATGGTACCAAAAAATTCAGACAAAAGATAACAGTTTATTTGTTACAGTTCTTGAATTGGTACAGAAGTGGTCAAAAGTTTACATACACTTATCATGGACATGCATATCAAAGCGATATTAAGGTTTCAATGGCTTCTTTTAACTGTTCATTTTCTGGGGGAAAATGATTGGAGTTATAAAACATACATCTTTTCATTTTTTAATAAGTTGTAATTTATTTTAGGTTTTCTGAAATCAACACAGGCTAAAATTATACATAAAGAGTCAAAAATATGCATACACCCACTTTGGTTATTAATTAGGTGGTGCTGAAAATTCCAAAATGTCTTTTATTAAAACCAAGGCCTCTTAACTTCCTTTTAGTGATCTTGACTGACTACAGCTGGTAGCTTTTCTGTGCCAACATAAAAAAGGCTTTCTTGACAAGTACAAATTATTGGGAGGTGTAGCCACTTTGCCAAGGTCTGGAAGAAGATGTAAACTGTCCCTCTCAATTGAGAGGACATTGCTTTGGTTGATCAGGAGCCACCAAGACACAGGTCTGCCATGACCTGGAAGTGCTGGAACATCATTGCCACTGTCTCCAGTCAAGTAAGTTTTACATTGCCATGGTCTGAGAGACTACTGTGGAAGACAGAAGGTGCTTCTCCAAAATTGACACGTTCAAGCTCAACTATAGTTTGCAGCTGACCACATAGACAAATAATAATAATAATAATAATAATAATAATAATAATACTTCCGGAGGAAAGTTTTATGGCCAGATAAGATAAAGATAGAGTTGTTTGGCCACAGTGACCAGAGGTATGTTTTGGAGGAGTAAAGGTAAAGCATTCAATCCCAAGAACAGTGTCAAGTATAGTTAAACAAAGTAGATTGAATGATGAAGGAGGACTACCTAAGAATTCTTCTGCATAACCTCAAACCATCAGCTGGACAATTGAAACTTGGACACAATTGGTTGTTCCAACTGGACAGTGACCCAAACACATAAAATCTGTTTGTGAAATGGATAAAGCAGGCAAATATTAAGCTTATGGACTGGCCTTTGCAAATTCCTGACGTCAACCCTATCAAAAAGATGTAGACTGTGCTTCAGAGTTGAGTCTGTGCCATGAAATCAACAAATTTAATTGAAATTGACTAATTCTGCATAGAAAGGTCATCAAATACCCACCAGAATTCTGCCAGAAGCTTGTTGATGGCTATCAAAAGCATCTGGAAAAGGTGAAATTGGCTAAAGGACATTGAACCAAATATTAGGTGTGCTTTATGGATATTTTTTTTACCCTGAATGTATAATTTTGACCCTGTGTTGAGTTCAGAAAACCCAAGATGAATGAAAACATGCACCAAATTATTATTATTTTTTTAATGTTGTACAATCATTCTTCACCAGAAAAAGCCCAGTTCAAAGAAATCAATGAAAGCCCAATATTACCATGAAATTCATGTCCATGATCAGTGTTTGTAAATTTCTGATCTCAACTGTATTTCTTTATGCTAATGAATTTTAAATGTTTTGGCTGAAGCTAGGATATTCCTTTAAAATATGATACAAAATTTAAACAAAGCATATTGATCACAAAAATCCTGACAGCCATATCACTTAGTAGGTGCCTTCCCCATCATTTGCTTCTTTGTATTCTTATCTGGTTTCAATATGATTATATAACACTTTGGAACAAATATGCAGATCAGTAACCCAAAACTTGATGTTAAAATGGCAAATATCTCTACAGCTACAGTGAATTTTCCAGGAGAGCTGACATAAGCAGGAATAAAGGTGATCCAAACTGCACAGAATATGAGGATGCTGAATGTGATGAATTTGGCTTCATTGAAATTGTCAGGCAGTTTCCGGGCCAGAAAAGCAAAAATAAAACACAAAACAGCCAGGAGCCCTATATAACCCAGCACAGCCCAGAACCCTATAGCTGAGCCTACATTACATTCTAATATGATCTTTTCCTTGTAGTATTTCATATTTTTGTATGGAAAGGGAGGGGATATTGTTAACCACAGTACACAAATAATGACCTGTACAAGAGTGAAGACAAGTACACTGAGTCTCTGCTGTAGAGGCCCAAACCATTTCATTACATTACTCCCAGGAAGTGTAGCCCTGAAGGCCATTAACACCACTACTGTTTTCCCCAGAACACAGGAAATGCAGAGGACAAATGTGGTCCCAAATGCTGTGTGGCGCAACATACAGGACCATGTAGAAGGCTGACCAATGAATGTAAGTGAACAGAGGAAACACAGAGTGAGTGAGAATAGCAGCAAGAAACTCAGTTCAGAATTATTTGCTCTAACAATTGGTGTTTCCTTGTGTATAAAGAAAATTACAGCAATGCAGATGGTGAAAGATACTCCTAATAAAGAGAACAATACAAGAATGATTCCCATTATTTCCTGAAATGACAAGAATTCAATCAGCTTTAAGACACATCTGTCTTTTTTGTCATTAGACCATAGTTCAGGTGGGCACGTGATGCACGTTATAGAATCTAAAGGAAGAGAAAACAAATATGAATTCAGGTCACTGCAGTTCTATTGTATTTATTCACTTAATGAAACTTTGAAATATTTCTGTGTCTTTTGTGCATTACTGAAATTATCCACTACCCATTATACCTGTTATATTACTGATTTCTCCATCTGCACAAGGTATACAGTCAAAACAGCAGATTGGCCTTCCTTTCTGCACAGCCTTCCGGGTGCCCAGGGGACAACTTGGACTACATACAGAGACTGGCACCTGAAAAACATTTTTATTGTACATAATTATTGATCATTTTCTAATACCTTTATTGTACATGTCATCCCTTCACATCAATATTCTCATTTACCTCTGCTTTGTTTTGGGCCCAGGTTATACTGATGTTGTTAAATGACAGCTGAAGGTGTGTTTGCAAAGAGCCATCGTAGAAGCCCACTTTAACAAACACAATTTGACCATCTTTACCTTGTTGCCAATTTAGCAGTTCATATCTTGCTGCTGGGTCTCCATTTTCATCAAAGTATACATCCTCTCCAGTTGTAGAGGTGAAATGGAGTTTCTTCAACTCACTGACTACCTAAATCAAGCATTGTAAACTCTTCAGTGACAAATATAAGCATTTTTTTTTCACCAGGCTATCTTGTTATACTTACCTGCCATGGTTTGTTATCTGTGATGTTTGCACATTCTAAAGAACCTTCATGTCCACTCTCTGTCTTTGAACAGCTATATATCTTATGTAGGGCATAAGCCACAGCATAAACAGCCTTGTAAACATTATTTGCGATTCGTAATTCTGAAACATCTGTATACATATTGTGAACTTGACTGAGACTTTCATTGCCTTTGCACAATTGTTTCATCTCAACATTTTCTTGTGTAGGAAGCTTACATTCAAATATTGTCTCCCATAACTCTTTGTAAATAGCTGCATCAGAAACTGGATTTAATTTAGTCAGAAATTCCCCAAGGCCATTGATTTGAGCTTTCGGGATAGCAAAACCCATGGATCCTATCAGAAGATGCTGCCATTGCACAATGGCTGGGTTAGAAATCCAGGACTCACTTCCAATCCACTGAAACCCAGTCAAGTTCTGTAAAGCCATTTCCTTTAGAAGAACCCCAAGGTCAGAATATGAGACAAAAGTTACAATAGCTTTGGAGGTTGAAGCCTTGATAATCTCAACTACTTTCAGAATTTTTTCTCTGGGGTCCGTCCGAAAGAATGGTATGGAATACTCAACACAGATTCCCACTTCTTTGGCTGCAACGATGAATTCATTTATGCCATTGTTCCCATAGTCATTATCACTACATACAGCCCCTACCCATGTCCAGCCAAAATGCCTGACCAACTTAGCCAAAGCTCTGCTCTGGTAGTAATCACTGGGAACAGTTCTGAAGAAAGATGGGTATTTCTTCCTGTCACTTAGGCAGGCACATGTTGCCAAGTGACTGACCTGTAATACACAGATTTCAATAACCTAGTTTACTTTGTACTTATCTTTAAATATCAGGTATGTTCATAGTTCACCATGAAAAGTATGAATGTTTTTACTCATATTAAAATATTTTTACACAAAAATGATGTAGTCTTACCACAGGTATTTTCAAAGGTCCCACAGTATCAGCAATGGCAATAGTGGGGCTGGATGATGCTTGTCCTATGATTGCTTGAACTGTATCAGGTATGGAGCAAGACATTACAGATGTATTTTTCCCATTTCCATTAACTAAGGATAACGAGGCTCTTGTAGTTATTTCAACTGATTCACAGGCATCATAGATTTTATAACCCAGTTTGACTCCAGGAAGTATATCAGTTCTGTTGTTGATTTCTTCAATGGCAAATAGCATTGTTTGTGCATTTTGAAATTCACGAAGGCTTAGACTACAGGACAACAGAAACAAAACCACATGTCTTTTTAGTGAACTCCACAATCACCAATAAAGTAACACGTTTGTAAATGTTATAATTCAAACAATTTAAGAAAATATTCCTGATCTTATTAAATTGACAAGATCTTAAACCAATGTTATAAGTCCACTCCCCAAATTCAATCAAATTCAAATTCCCCAAATGACCCCTCACCTTCTGTATTTTGGTTGCCAGGGCCCAGATGTAAAAACATGTGTGGTCTGGTCCCATTTTACATGCAAGGAAAAGACACCACCAATCAGTACATCACCATCTTTGCTGAGTTGAGGAGAATTGAGCAGGCCTAACAAGCTGCAGTGTGGATCAGTTGCTCTCACCTGAGTGAATAATAGCCATGTATGCAGAAACCTCATTCTCATCCCACTCTAAATGCCATGACCACAGTTTAGGCTTTTATAGAATCCTTTGACTCACAAAATTAACCTGCCCCTTGTGTGTAGCCATAAGAAGTGCATTACCTCATTATTTTGCACTACTTACAAGAAGAAACATGTTTTTCATTGCAATACAAAATATAAGAAATATGGTAATAATAACTTGCCTTATGCCTAATGGTCATTTTCTTGAGAAACATGTCTGTATCATGTTATAGACCTAATTATACATATGCACTAAAAAAAATTAAAAAAAGATTATATATTTTGTTATGTCTTAATCTTGAATTAATTACAGTGGCTTGAAAAAAAATATCCCCCCCGGTGTTTGTCCTGTTTTGTTGCATTAAAAGATGGAATTAAAACGCATTTTTGGAGGGTTTGCACCATTTGATTTACACAACATGCCTACAGCTCAAAAAGTGAAAATTGTTGTTTTACTGTGACACAAACAATAATTAAGATGAAAAACAGAAATCTGGAGTGTGCATAGGTATTCTCCCCCTTTTGTATGAAACCTCTAAATACTGTAAGAGCTGGTCAAGCCAATTCACTTCAGAGGTCACATAATTAGTTGATTAAGATCCACCTGTGTGCAAAGTGTCACATGATCTGTCACATGATGTCTGTATAAATCAACCAATTCTGGAAGGATCCTGACTCTGCAACACTACTAAGCAAGCAACATGAAAGCCAAGGAGCACTCCAAACATGTCAGAGACAAACTTGTGAAGAAGTATAGATCAGGATTGGGTGATAAAACATATCCCAAACTTTGAATATCCCAGGGAGGACCATTAATTCATTATAGCAAAATAGAAAGAATATGGCACCACTACAAACCTATAGGCTGCCCATAAAAATTCACAGACTGGGCAAGGAAGGCATTAATCAGAGATGCATCAAAGACACCAAAGATAACACTGAAGGAGCTGCAAAGATCCACAGCAGAGATGGGAGTATCTGTCCATAGGACCACTCAAGCCGTGCACTCCACAGAGCAGGGCTGTATGGAAGAGTGGCCAGAAAAAAAAGCCATTGCTTAAGAAAACACATTTGGAGTTTGCCCAACAGCATATGGCAGACTCCCCAAAAACATGGAAGAAAATTCTCTGGTCAAATGGGACTAAAATTGATCTTTTTGACCATCATAGGAAATGCCATGTGTGGCACAAACCCAATACCCTGAGAACACCATCCCTACAGTGAATCATGGTGGTGGCAACATCATGCTGTGGGGATAGTTTACATCTGCAGAGACAGGACAGCTGGTCAGGACTGAAGGAAAGATGGATGGCACTAATTACTAGGCAATTCTGGAGGAAAACCTGTTTGAGTCAGCCAGAGGTTTGAGACTGGGACAAAGGTTCACATTCCAGCAGGACAATGACCCTAAACATACTGATAAAGCTATGCTGGAGTGGTTTAAAGGGAAACATTTAAATGTCTTGGAATGGCCTAATTGAGAATCTGTGGCATAACTTGAAGATTGCTGTACACCAACGCAATCCATCTGAATTGAAAGAGTTGGAGAAGTGTTGCCTTAAGGAATGGGCAAAAATCCCAGTGGCTACAGGTGTTAAGATAATAGAAACATACCCCAAGAGACTTGCTGCTGTAATTGCAGCAAAAGGTGGCTCTACAAATTATTTTTTGGGGGGGTGAATACCTATGCACACTCCAGATTTCTGTTCTGTTTTTTTTTTTCAACTTAATTATTGTTTTTGTCACAATAAAACAACAATTTTCACCTATAAAGTTGGAGGCATGTTGTGTAAATCAAATGATGCTAACCACCCAAAGATCCATTTTAATTCCAGCTTCCAATGTGACAAAACAGGACAAACACACCAAGGGGCATGAATACTTTTGCAAGACACACACACACACACACACACACACACACACACACACGTGTGTGTGTGTGTGTGTGTGTGTGTGTGTGTGTGTGTGTGTAAGTAAAAACATTAAGAGCCCACTTCAATTTTTTCTTAAATAAGCATCTTTATGAATGGCAGCCAATTTCAGTCCATTGTCTTTGCTGGAATTCCAACACAAGTACACCTCATTTTACTTAATGAGGTCCTGATTAGGTGCTCACCTGAACCAAATCTCATTTAACAATGAAAAGTATAAAAAACACTGCTGTGTTCATCACTATTCTCTTGCAATATAAGCAGTAGTAGTAATGCCTTAAATTTAATTGTAAGACAAAAATATCTATTCATCATGCCAAAAGAGACAAAAAGAAAAGTTTTGAGTGAGAAAAAGAAGGGTGCAATTCTGGCTTTACTGGCAGAAGGGTACAGTGAGCATCAGGTTGCTTCCATCATCAAAATTTCAAAATGGCAGTTCATGAGAACAAGATCAAGCAGCAGACATTGGGGACAATAAAGTTAGTGGCAGAGGGCAAAAGCTACTTTCCACTGGCCAGGATGATCATCATTTCCTTAGAATGTCACTCAGCAACCATAAGATGACATCAAGTGACCTATGTAAAGAATGGAAAATGGCAGCTGGAGTTAAGTGCACTGTTGAGACCCAAACCATTTCATGATATTACTACCTGGAAGTGTCGCCCTGAAGGCCATTAACACCACTACTGTTTTCCCCAGAACACAGGAAATGCAGAGAACAAAGGTGATCCCAAATGCTGTGTGGCGCAGCATACAGGACCACTTAGATGGCTGACCAATGAATGTAAGTGAACAGAGGAAACAGAGAGTCATAGAGAACAGCAGCAAGAAGCTCAGTTCAGAATTATTTGCCCGAACAATTGGTGTGTCCTTGTGTTTAAAGAAAATTACAGCAATGCAGATGGTGAAAGATACTCCTAACAAAGAAAATGATACAAGAATGATCCCCATTATTTCCTCAAATGACAGGAATTCCACCAGTTTTAAGACACAGGTATCTTTCTTGTCATTAGACCACAGTTCAGGAGGGCACCTGATGCAAGTTATAGAATCTAAAAAGAAAAAGAAAAAAAGAAAAACAACAAAAGCAATAATAATAATAACTAGACAGGGACACTCTAACGAGTGCAAACCCCGCCTTTTCCCTATTAAAATACATTGGGCGAAAATTTCGAAGTTCTGCCATGACCTTGACCTTTGACCTTTGACCTCCAAAATTTAATGGTTTCCTTCCTGGGTGATTGGCAACACATGTACAAAATTTGGTCCAAATCGATCCATTGGTTCTTGAGATATCTTGCAGACACACAGACAGACAGACAGACAGACAGATACACACACACACACACACACACACACACACACACACACACAGACTGACGCAGGTAAAAATAATAACCCCTCCGACTACTGTCGGCAGGGTTAATAATAATAATAATAATAGCAATTTAGGTGCTTGGAATACTATTGTATTTATTAGCCTAATAAATAATGATTGAAGGCAACAAATATTCATTATACCTGTTATATTACTGATTTCTCCCTCTGCACATGATATACAGTCAAAGCAGCAGATTGGCCTTCCTTTCTGCACAGCCTTCCTGGTGCCTGGGGGACAACTCGGACTACACACAGAGACTGGCACCTGAAAAACATTTTTATTCTGTATATTTCTTCTAAAATATTTATTACACATTATGTCAATTTAGTCTGATATTTTCATTTGCCTGTGCTTTGTTGTGGGCCCAGGTTATACTGATGTTGTTAAATGACAGCTGAAGGTGTGTTTGCAAAGAGCCATCATAGAAGCCCACTTTAACAAAGACCATTTTACCATCTTTGTCTTGTTGCCAGTTCAGCAGTTCATACCTTGCTGCTGGGTCTCCATTTTCATCAAAGTATACATCCTCTCCAGTTGTAGAGGTGAAGTGGAGTTTCTTCAACTCATTTACAACCTAATTAAAGCATTTGACAATGACCACTAAGAAAAATAAGTTCATGTTTTTCATCAGACTATATTGTTACACTTACCTGCCATTGTTTATTCCCTGTTATGTTTGTACACACAGCAGGACTTTGTTGTCCACTCTCCAACTTTGAACAGTTATATATCTCATGTAGGGCATAAGCTACAGCATAAACAGCCTTGTAAACATTATTTGCAATTCGTAATTCAGAAACATCTGTATAATGGTTTTGAACTTGATTGAGACTTTCTTTGCCCTTGCACAGTTGTTTCAATTGTACATTGTCTTGTGTGGGAAATTTACAATCAAATATTGTCTCCCACAACTCTTTGTAAATCGCTACATCAGAACCTGGATTAAGTTTTTTTACAAATCCCCCTAGGCCATTTATTTGAGCTTTCGGGATAGCAAAACCCATGGATCCTATCAGAAGATGCTGCCATTGAACAATTGCTGGGTTTATATCAGAAATCCAGGACTCACTTCCAATCCACTGAAACCCAGTCAAGTGCTGTAAGGCCATTTCCTTTAGAAGAAACCCAAGGTCAGAATATGAGACAAAAGCGACAATAACTTTGGAGGTTGAAGCCTTGATAATCTCAACTACTTTCAGAATTTTTTCTCTGGGGTCTGTCCTGTAGAATGCCTTAGAATATTCAAAACAGATTCCCTCTTCTTTGGCTGCAATGATGAATTCATTTATGCCATTGTTCCCATAGTCACTATCACTGCATACGGCCCCTACCCATGTCCAGCCAAAATGCCTGACTAACTGAGCCAAAGCTCTGCTCTGGTAGTAATCACTGGGAACTGTTCTGAAGAAAGATGGGTATTTCTTCCTGTCACTTAAGCATGCACATGTTGCAAAGTGACTAATCTGAAATACAAAGATTTCAACAACATGTAATTTGCTGTGCTCATATTTATAATTCACCACTAAAAACTCATTCAACATTTAGATTGTTTTTTCTTTTTAAGTAGTACACACAAAAGAAGAGGTCTTACCACAGGTATGTTTAAAGGTCCCACAGTTGCAGAAATGGCAATAGTGGAGCTAGATGATGTTTGTCTTATGATTGCTTGAACTGTATTGGACTTGGAACAAGACATTCCAGATGTAATTTCTCCATTTCCATTAGCCAAGGATAATGATGCTCTTGTGGCCATTGCATGAGATCCACATGAATCATAGATTTTATAACCCAGTTTGACCCCAGGAAGAACATCAGTTCTGTTGTTGATTTCCTCAATGGCAAATACCATTGTTTGTGCATTCTGAAATTCACGGAGGCTTAAACTACAGAACCGATAAAATAAAAGTTGATAACATTTCAGTGAGCACCATAAGCACTAACACATGAACAGTTTTGTCAATATCCTAAAATATTATACAATTATATTTTATTTTAAAATCAAATAATATAAATAAGAAAATGTTTCTGGTTTCTTAAAATGGATAACTCTTGATCCAATTCCTATTCCCCTAATAAACCCTCTGTTAGGACTGGGACTGTTTTGGCCTCTAGAGGCCGCTGTTATTTCCTTTTCGTGTCATGTTTGTTTTGGCCTCTAGAGGCCACCACTGTTCCTGTGTTTTGTGTCTGTGTTAATTGCCTGTTTACTCTTGATTATTTTCACCTGTGTTCAATTTAGTTTGTGTATTTATACCCCCTGAGTTCATTCCTCTGGTCACGGAGTCTTTGTGCTGTTATGTTTATCTCCAGTTTCCTCTGTACTGTGTTCTTTGTTTTGCACTTTGCTTTTCTTTTGGATTTAGTAGTGACTGTGTTTTTGGATCTTCTGAGCTTTTGCATTTTTGCCTTTTCCTTTTTGGACTTTGAACTTTTGATATTTTATTTTTCCCTTTGTCTTCCCAGTGTTGGATTATACTCTGTTTTTTTTTTGTTTGTTTTTTTTTTGTTTTGCCCTGTATATAGTGTATATAGTATAAATAAACCTTTTGATACTTTTTCTACTTCCGCCTCACGCCTCTGCATTTGAGTCATCCCCCTGGTGGCCTAGTGGGGGTTTGCTGGATTATCACACCAACGAACCAGGTTTGAATCCCAGCAAAACCCTAATAGAAAGACTCCGTCATGACCGACTCAGCAGAGGCTGCTTCAACTGTCTACCCGGCCAACCTTCAGGGAATTACGGCAGCTTTGACACGCTTCGGAGCGACCATGGACGCTCATGGACGTACGCTCACCAGCCAACGTGAGGCCCTTGCTCGCCACGAGGAACTGCTTCAGCAAATCAGGAAAACCCTGGCACAGCTGACATCTCTGCCTGCATCTCCTGATCCAGCTCCTGCTCCTGTGCCTCCTGCCATGCTGCCTTCTTCACCTCGCGAACCCAGCCTTCCTGCACCACAGAGGTACGACGGCAAGCACAGTGAGTGCCGAGAGCTCCTTACCCAGTGTCAACTCACCTTTGAGCTTCAGCCTACCACCTACACTACGGATCGCCACAAGATTGCCTTTGTGATCACCTTATTAGCTGGTAAGGCGCGAGACTGGGCTACTGCTATCTGGCAAAGACAGGGACCTGGGTGCCTTGATTTCCAGCTGTTTTCTGAAGAGATGCTTCGGGTCTTCGATCAGGCGGACATCAGTACCGACGCAGCCCGAAAGCTCATGTCCATCCGGCAAGGAGGAAGCGTCGCAGATTACGCCATCTCGTTCCGAACGCTCGCAGCAGTAAATGGATGGAACGAGACTGCCCTGGTGTCAGCCTTCCACCATGGTCTGTCTGACCCCATCAAGGACGGTCTGGCCTCTATTGGATGCCCAAGTGACCTCGAAACCCTCATCTCACATGCTATTCATCTGGACAACAGGATGAGAGAACGCCATCAAGCCTTGAGCCCCCCCAGCCTCCCTACCCCTACCTGGAAACCGTCTACCTCCTCCAGTGACTGTCCAGAACCCATGCAAGTGGGTCGTACTCGCCTCTCCGCATCTGAGAGGGAGCGCAGAAGGAGGGACAAGTGCTGCATCTACTGTGGCAAGCCGGGTCACTTCCGAACATCATGTCCTGAACTCTTGGGAAAAGGACCGCCCCGTCCAGCCGAGGGAGGGTTGTGATGGGGCCTACCCTCTCTCCCGGACTCCCTGGCCAAGGAATCTACATCCCGGTCTCCATCTCCTGGGGTGAGTCTGTCCACTCTTGTCAAGCTTTGATAGACTCAGGGGCGGCTGGGAACTTTATGGATATTCACTTCGCCCAAAGCATCAATATTCCTACTGCACCTCTTGAAGTCCCACTGTCTGTGTCTGCCCTCGATGGCCAAGCGTTAGGTGATGGAAGAGTCACCCAAGTTACTTCTCCAGTCTTCCTCCAGTCTCAAGGTCACAAGGAAGAAATATCCCTGCACCTGATTCCTTCAGCTGAGTTCCCAGTTATTCTAGGCCTTCCTTGGCTTACTCGCCACAACCCTCGCATAGACTGGGTAACAAGCCAGGTTGTGGAATGGGGCCCTGCATGCCATGCCTCTTGTCTGCTCTCTAGCTCTCCTGTGTCTCCTGCTGAGCCCCCTGATCTCACCGAGTTATCTCAAGTTCCCACAGAGTAGTGGAATCTCAAGGAGGTATTCAGCAAGAGCAGGGCCACCGTTCTTCCTCCGCACCGGGCCTACGACTGTGCCATCGACTTGCTCCCTGGGACTACCCCTCCTCGTGGCAGACTGTTTTCCCTCTCTCAGCCAGAACGCAAGGCCATGGAGGAATACCTCAAAGACGCCCTGGTCTCTGGGTTAATTCGACCCTCCACCTCACCTGCTAGAGCCGGCTTCTTCTTTGTCGGTAAGAAGGATGGGGGGCTCCAACCATGTATTGACTACAGGGGTCTGAACAAGATCACTGTGCGCAACCGATATCCCCTTCCGCTGATGTCCACTGCTTTCGACCTGCTCCAAGGCACCACCGTCTTCACCAAGTTGGACCTACGGAACGCATACCACCTCATCCGTATCCGACAGGGAGACGAGTGGAAGACTGCCTTTAACACCCCGTCTGGGCACTACGAATACCAGGTGATGCCCTTCGGACTCCCCAATGCACCAGCTGTTTTTCAGGCCCTAATCAACGACGTCTTAAGGGACATGATTAACCTGTACGTTTTTGTCTACCTTGATGACATCCTTATCTTTTCCAAGACCGTGCAGGAGCACCGCCACCATGTCCGCCAGGTTCTCCAGAGACTGCTACAGAACAATCTGTTCGCCAAGGCCCAGAAATGCGAATTTCATGTTCCCGAGGTCTCCTTTCTGGGATTTATTGTACGGACAGGCCAACTCCAAATGGACCCTGCCAAGACCCTGGCCGTCCGGGACTGGCCTACTCCCAAGTCCGTTAAGGAGGTTCAGCGGTTCTTAGGATTCGCTAACTTCTACCGCAAGTTCATCAGGAACTTCAGTTCTGTGGCAGCACCCATGTCAGACCTCACCAAAGGGACAGGTGGATCTTATGTCTGGTCTCCTCAGGCGGAAAAGGCGTTCAAAGACCTCAAGGACCGCTTCTGCACGGCACCCATTCTGGTCCTCCCGGACACCTCCCAACCATTCATCGTGGAGGTGGACGCCTCGGACAGTGGTGTTGGCGCGGTGCTCTCTCAACGTTCAGAAGGAAAGCTGCACCCCTGCGCTTACTTCTCCCACCGCCTGAGTCCTGCGGAGTCCCGGTACGATGTGGGGGATCGAGAACTGCTAGCGGTCAAACTGGCCCTTGAGGAGAGGAGGCACTGGCTGGAGGGAGCGCAACATCCATTCCTGGTTTGGACTGACCACAAGAACCTGGAGTACCTCCAGCAAGCCAAGAGACTGAACCCTCGACAGGCTAGGTGGGCCCTGTTTTTCAGTCGGTTTGACTTCACCCTCTCGTACTGCCCCGGCTCCAAGAACACCAAACCTGACGCACTGTCCAGGCTGTTCTCTGCCACTAACAGGGAGAATGATGTCGGGCCTATTATCCCGGAGTCCCGGATTGTGGCCCCTGTCCGCTGGGGTATTGAGGAGGCTGTTCGACGAGCCCAACGCCAGGACCCCGGTCCTGGGACGGGGCCACCGGGCCTCTTGTACGTCCCACATCAAGCCCGGGCCAAGGTTCTCCAGTGGGGTCACTCTTCCCCTCTCACCGCCCACCCGGGAGCTCAGAGGACCCTGGACTTCCTGAAAAGATGCTTCTGGTGGCCTAACATGGAGAAGGAAGTAAGGTCATTCATCCTGTCCTGTGAGGTCTGCACCAGAACCAAGAACCCGCGACAGCATCCCCAGGGTCTCCTGCATCCTCTGCCTATTCCCCGGCGTCCCTGGTCCCACGTGGCAGTCGACTTCATCACGGGTCTCCCTGAGTCACAAGGTAACATGGTCATTTTGGTCATAGTTGACAGATTATCCAAGGCATGCCGCTTCATACCACTGTGCAAACTCCCCTCTGCTCTTGAAACAGCTAAACTTACGTTCAATCATGTCTTCCGAGTCTTTGGTCTTCCACAGGACATCGTCTCAGACCGAGGGCCCCAGTTCTCCTCCCGAGTGTGGCACGGGTTCTGCAAGGTCATCGGAGCCACTGCCAGCCTCTCCTCTGGGTTTCATCCACAGTCCAATGGTCAGACGGAGAGGCTCAACCAGGACCTGGAAACCACCCTGCGAGGCCTGGCTATGGATAACCCGACATCGTGGAGCACCTGGCTGCCATGGGCGGAGTACGCCCACAACACCCTGCAGTCATCGGCCACCAAGCTGTCACCATTCCAGTGCCAATTCGGGTTCCAGCCACCTCTGTTCCCGGACCAGGAGGAGGATGCAGGGGTGCCCTCGGTCAAGCAATATGTGAGACGGTGTCGCAAGACCTGGAGCAAGGTCAGGAAGACCCTCATACAGACCTCCAGAACCAACCAGACTCAGGCCAACCGCCATAGAAGACCTGCACACGCTTTCCGCCCTGGGCAGCGGGTTTGGCTGTCCACTAAGGACCTTCCGCTGCGGGTGGAGAACCGCAAGCTTGCTCCTCGCTACATTGGCCCCTTCAAGGTGGTGCGCAGGGTGAACCCTGTCTCCTACCGGCTCCAGTTGCCCCGGACTCTGAGGATCAACCCCACTTTCCATGTTTCCCTGTTGCGGCCCGTACTGACGTCTACGTATGCCCCTGCCCCAGGAACCCCCCACTCCCCCGCATCTTCCAGGGGTAGACTGTGTTCACTGTGCATCGCCTGCTTGACTCCCGCCGGGTCCGTGGCGGGTTGCAATATCTGGTGGACTGGGAGGGCTATGGTCCTGAGGAGCGCTGCTGGGTTCCTGCTCGGGATGTCCTAGAGAAAGAACTGTGTCGGGACTTCCATTCGGCCCATCCGGATCGCCCTGGGAACGTCAGGAGACGCTCCTGGGGGGGAGGGGGGTCCTGTTAGGACTGGGACTGTTTTGGCCTCTAGAGGCCGCTGTTATTTCCTTTTCATGTCATGTTTGTTTTGGCCTCTAGAGGCCGCCACTGTTCCTGTGTTTTGTGTCTGTGTTAATTGCCTGTTTACTCCTGATTATTTTCACCTGTGTTCAATTTAGTTTGTGTATTTATACCCCCTGAGTTCATTCCTCTGGTCACGGAGTCTTTGTGCTGTTATGTTTATCTCCAGTTTCCTCTGTACTGTGTTCTTTGTTTTGCACTTTGCTTTTCTTTTGGATTTAGTAGTGACTGTGTTTTTGGATCTTCTGAGCTTTTGCATTTTTGCCTTTTCCTTTTTGGACTTTGAACTTTTGATATTTTATTTTTCCCTTTGTCTTCCCAGTGTTGGATTATAATCTGTTTTTTTGTTTGTTTTTTTGTTTTGCCCTGTATATAGTGTATATAGTATAAATAAACCTTTTGATACTTTTTCTACTTCTGCCTCATGCCTCTGCATTTGAGTCATCCCCCTGGTGGCCTAGTGGGGGTTTGCTGGATTATCACACTAATGAACCAGGTTGGAATCCCAGCAAAACCCTAACACCCTCACCTTATGCATTTTGGTTGCCAGGGCCTAGATGTAAAGAAGTGTGTTCTCAGTTCCACTTTGGTGTGGAAGAAAAAGATACCACCAATCATTATATATCCATCTTTGCGAAGTTGAGGAGGATTGGCTTGGCCTAGTAAGCTGCAGGAAGGATCACTTGCTCTCACCTGAGTGAATAAAAGCCATGTGTGCAGCAACCTCATTCTCATCCCAACCGATACCATCACCAGTGTTTGGGCTTTTATATAACTCATTGGCTCCCAAGTTGACAAACCCTTGAGTGTGGGCTTAACAAGTGCATTACCTCATAATTGTACAATGTTTACTATAAGGCCCTTTTTTGCCTTAAACTCTTCTCATCTCTTTATCTCTAGCCGCTTTATCCTGTTCTACAGGGTCGCAGGCAAGCTGGAGCCTATCCCAGCTGACTACGGGCAAAAGGTGGGGTACACCCTGGACAAGTCGCCAGGTCATCACAGGGCTGACACATAGACACAGACAACCATTCACACTCACATTCACACCTATGGTCAATTTAGAGTAGGTGGTGTGTATGACTGGTAATTACTAACACAGATATGGTGGCAGGCACACACAGGACCGAAACCGTCAGAAAACAACTCGATGTTTTTTTTGTTTGTTTGTTTGATTTTTTATGTATCCACACTCTATGCTTATGGGGTTCCACTTGCGCAGGCCTTTGGCCTGCACAGGAGCTCTGCTATAAACACTCTGCACAATTTTGGTGAGTAGAAAAGCATCTCAGAACGTACAACACATTCAACTTTAAGACAGAAGGGCTACAACAGCAGAAGACCATGTTGAGTTCCACTTCTGTCAGCCAAGAACAATCAGCCTAGGCTGCAGTGGGCACAAGCTCACCAAAACTAGACAGATGAATACTCGAAAAAACATAGCCTAGTATGATGAAGCTCAATTTCTGCTGAGACACATAGATTTTGGTGCCAACAGCATGAATTCATGGATCCAACCCGCCTTGTGTCAATAGTCCAGGCTGGCGGAAATTTTGTAGTGGTATGAGGTATGTTTTCTTGGGATATTTTGGGCCCATTAATACACATCAGTCATTGCCTGATTGCTACAACTTATTTGAGTATTGTTGCTTACAATGTGCATCCTTTCATGGCCACAATTTACCCTAATTTAACCTAACGTCTAAACGCTATTTACAGCATAAGAATGCACCATGCCACAAAGCAAAGGGCCATAAAAAGTGGTCATCATCTGCTACTAAAACACAACAGTCTCCACAGTTTAAACAGAATGGTGAAAAAAAAAATAATAAGTGAACGACAGTTGTGGGTGGAAACACCATGTTGATAAGAGAGATCAGAGGAAAATGTCAAGATTGGTTTGAGCTGCCAGGAAGGATATATTAACTCATCTAATCACTCTTTACAACCATGGTAAGCAGGGAAAAAAAAAACATATTCTGCAATAGCAGAAGACCACATTGGGTTCCACTCCTGCCAGCCAACAACAGGAAATCTTAGACTCAAGACCAAGTTCCTATTAAAGTGGCCGGTGAGTGGATGATGATGGTGTCCCTACCAGTGTCCATATACATAGTGTCCTATTACTCTGAATTGTAAAGTTCATCCACATAGCTATAATTCCCTCTGATTTTTCAATCGACTCAAACTTTAATTCCAGCTGTAATTCACACAAGCCCCTCCCATCAAATCTACAGAACATTTAGAAGCAAAACACAAATAGAAACAATCATGACTGTAAAATATAAATCATAATAAAATATCTCAGTGGGTTATTTATTTATTTATTTATTTAATAGCCTTAACATGGCTACATTATTCACTTAGGGCCTGTTAATCAGAATACATTGATAGTGTAAATGTCCAATACATGCATTCCACAAGGTTGTCATATGGCAGGCATATTAATATTAATTGTATACCTCTCTCAGATTATGGTATAAAATGTAAAGATGTATGTTGTATAACTCTGTTTATGGCAGTATCTGTTTATGGCTTAAGCTGGGGACAAACATATTTTAAAGAAAGAGAAAATTTTGTGGGAAATGAAATTCCAAAAGATATGTGAAAAACAGGTTATGTAATAATACTTCTTACCCTAACCAATGATGATTGGTTAGTTAATATGGTTGGTTAGATAATATGATTTTGTGCATGGTACCACAAAATTCAGTCAAAAGATAACAGTTTATTTGTTACAGTTCTTGAATTGGTACAGTTGTGGTCAAAAGTTTACATACACTCATCATGGACATGCATATCAAAGCGATATTAAGGTTTCAATGGCTTCTTTTAACTGTTCATTTTCTGGGGGAAAATGATTGGAGTTATAAAACATACATCTTTTCATTTTTTAATAAGTTGTAATTTATTTTAGGTTTTCTGAAATCAACACAGGCTAAAATTATACATAAAGAGTCAAAAATATGCATACACCCACTTTGGTTATTAATTAGGTGGTGCTGAAAATTCCAAAATGTCTTTTATTAAAACCAAGGCCTCTTAACTTCCTCTTAGTGATCACGACTGACTACAGCTGGTAGCTTCTCTGTGCCAACATAAAAAAGGCTTTCTTGACAAGTACAAATTATTGGGAGGTGTAGCCACTTTGCCAAGGTCTGGAAGAAGATGTAAACTGTCCCTCTCAATTGAGAGGACATTGCTTTGGTTGATCAGGAGCCACCAAGACACAGGTCTGCCATGAACTGGAAGTGCTGGAACATCATTGCCACTGTCTCCAGTCAAGTAAGTTTTACATTGCCATGGTCTGAGAGACTACTGTGGAAGACAGAAGGTGCTTCTCCAAAATTGACACGTTCAAGCTCAACTATAGTTTGCAGCTGACCACATAGACAAATAATAATAATAATAATAATAATAATAATAATAATAATAATAATAATACTTCCGGAGGAAAGTTTTATGGCCAGATAAGATAAAGATAGAGTTGTTTGGCCACAGTGACCAGAGGTATGTTTTGGAGGAGTAAAGGTAAAGCATTCAATCCCAAGAACAGTGTCAAGTATAGTTAAACAAAGTAGATTGAATGATGAAGGAGGACTACCTAAGAATTCTTCTGCATAACCTCAAACCATCAGCTGGACAATTGAAACTTGGACACAATTGGTTGTTCCAACTGGACAGTGACCCAAACACATAAAATCTGTTTGTGAAATGGATAAAGCAGGCAAATATTAAGCTTATGGACTGGCCTTTGCAAATTCCTGACGTCAACCCTATCAAAAAGATGTAGACTGTGCTTCAGAGTTGAGTCTGTGCCAGGAAATCAACAAATGTAATTGAAATTGACTAATTCTGCATAGAAAGTTCATCAAATACCCACCAGAATTCTGCCAGAAGCTTGTTGATGGCTATCAAAAGCATCTGGAAAAGGTGAAATTGGCTAAAGGACATTGAACCAAATATTAGCTGTGCTTTATGGATATTTTTTTACCCTGAATGTATAATTTTGACCTTGTGTTGAGTTCAGAAAACCCAAGATGAATGAAAACATGCACCAAATTATTATTATTTTTTTAATGTTGTACAATCATTCTTCACCAGAAAAAGACCAGTTCAAAGAAATAAATGAAAGCCCAATATTACCATGAAATTCATGTCCATGATCAGTGTTTGTAAATTTCTGATCTCAACTGTATTTCTTTATGCTAATGAATTTTAAATGTTTTGGCTGAAGCTAGGATAATCCTTAAAAATATGATACAAAATTTAAACAAAGCATATTGATCACAAATATCCTGACAGCTAAATCACTTAGTAGGTGCCTTCCCCATCATTTGCTTCTTTGTATTCTTATCTGGTTTCAATATGATTATATAACACTTTGGAACAAATATGCAGATCAGTAACCCAAAACTTGATGTTAAAATGGCAAATATCTCTACAGCTACAGTGAATTTTCCAGGAGAGCTGACATAAGCAGGAATAAAGGTGATCCAAACTGCACAGAATATGAGGATGCTGAATGTGATGAATTTGGCTTCATTGAAATTGTCAGGCAGTTTCCGGGCCAGAAAAGCAAAAATAAAACACAAAACAGCCAGGAGCCCTATATAACCCAGCACAGCCCAGAATCCTATAGCTGAGCCTACATTACATTCTAATATGATCTTTTCCTTGTAGTATTTCATATTTTTGTATGGAAAGGGAGGGGATATTGTTAACCACAGTACACAAATAATGACCTGTACAAGAGTGAAGACAAGTACACTGAGTCTCTGCTGTAGAGGCCCAAACCATTTCATTACATTACTCCCAGGAAGTGTAGCCCTGAAGGCCATTAACACCACTACTGTTTTCCCCAAAACACAGGAAATGCAGAGGACAAATGTGGTCCCAAATGCTGTGTGGCGCAACATACAGGACCATGTAGAAGGCTGACCAATGAATGTAAGTGAACAGAGGAAACACAGAGTGAGTGAGAATAGCAGCAAGAAACTCAGTTCAGAATTATTTGCTCTAACAATTGGTGTTTCCTTGTGTATAAAGAAAATTACAGCAATGCAGATGGTGAAAGATACTCCTAATAAAGAGAACAATACAAGAATGATTCCCATTATTTCCTGAAATGACAAGAATTCAATCAGCTTTAAGACACATCTGTCTTTTTTGTCATTAGACCACAGTTCAGGTGGGCACGTGATGCACGTTATAGAATCTAAAGGAAGAGAAAACAAATATGAATTCAGGTCACTGCCGTTGTATTGTATTTATTCACTTAATGAAACTTTGAAATATTTCTGTGTCTTTTGTGCATTACTGAAATTATCCACTACCCATTATACCTGTTATATTACTGATTTCTCCATCTGCACAAGGTATACAGTCAAAACAGCAGATTGGCCTTCCTTTCTGCACAGCCTTCCGGGTGCCCAGGGGACAACTTGGACTACATACAGAGACTGGCACCTGAAAAACATTTTTATTGTACATAATTATTGATCATTTTCTAATACCTTTATTGTACATGTCATCCCTTCACATCAATATTCTCATTTACCTCTGCTTTGTTTTGGGCCCAGGTTATACTGATGTTGTTAAATGACAGCTGAAGGTGTGTTTGCAAAGAGCCATCGTAGAAGCCCACTTTAACAAACACAATTTGACCATCTTTACCTTGTTGCCAATTTAGCAGTTCATATCTTGCTGCTGGGTCTCCATTTTCATCAAAGTATACATCCTCTCCAGTTGTAGAGGTGAAATGGAGTTTCTTCAACTCACTGACTACCTAAATCAAGCATTGTAAACTCTTCAGTGACAAATATAAGCATTTTTTTTTCACCAGGCTATCTTGTTATACTTACCTGCCATGGTTTGTTATCTGTGATGTTTGCACATTCTAAAGAACCTTCATGTCCACTCTCTGTCTTTGAACAGCTATATATCTTATGTAGGGCATAAGCCACAGCATAAACAGCCTTGTAAACATTATTTGCGATTCGTAATTCTGAAACATCTGTATACATATTTTGAACTTGACTGAGACTTTCATTGCCTTTGCACAATTGTTTCATCTCAACATTTTCTTGTGTAGGAAGCTTACATTCAAATATTGTCTCCCATAACTCTTTGTAAATAGCTGCATCAGAAACTGGATTTAATTTACTCAGAAATTCCCCAAGGCCATTGATTTGAGCTTTCGGGATAGCAAAACCCATGGATCCTATCAGAAGATGCTGCCATTCCACAATGGCTGGGTTAGAAATCCAGGACTCACTTCCAATCCACTGAAACCCAGTCAAGTTCTGTAAAGCCATTTCCTTTAGAAGAACCCCAAGGTCAGAATATGAGACAAAAGTTACAATAGCTTTGGAGGTTGAAGCCTTGATAATCTCAACTACTTTCAGAATTTTTTCTCTGGGGTCCGTCCGAAAGAATGGTATGGAATACTCAACACAGATTCCCACTTCTTTGGCTGCAACGATGAATTCATTTATGCCATTGTTCCCATAGTCATTATCACTACATACAGCCCCTACCCATGTCCAGCCAAAATGCCTGACCAACTTAGCCAAAGCTCTGCTCTGGTAGTAATCACTGGGAACAGTTCTGAAGAAAGATGGGTATTTCTTCCTGTCACTTAGGCAGGCACATGTTGCCAAGTGACTGACCTGTAATACACAGATTTCAATAACCTAGTTTACTTTGTACTTATCTTTAAATATCAGGTATGTTCATAGTTCACCATGAAAAGTATGAATGTTTTTACTCATATTAAAATATTTTTACACAAAAATGATGTAGTCTTACCACAGGTATTTTCAAAGGTCCCACAGTATCAGCAATGGCAATAGTGGGGCTGGATGATGCTTGTCCTATGATTGCTTGAACTGTATCAGGTATGGAGCAAGACATTACAGATGTATTTTTTCCATTTCCATTAACTAAGGATAACGAGGCTCTTGTAGTTATTTCAACTGATTCACAGGCATCATAGATTTTATAACCCAGTTTGACTCCAGGAAGTATATCAGTTCTATTGTTGATTTCTTCAATGGCAAATAGCATTGTTTGTGCATTTTGAAATTCACGAAGGCTTAGACTACAGGACAACAGAAACAAAACCACATGTCTTTTTAGTGAACTCCACAATCACCAATAAAGTAACAGGTTTGTAAATGTTATAATTCAAACAATTTAAGAAAATATTTCTGATCTTATTAAATTGACAAGATCTTAAACCAATGTTATAAGTCCACTCCCCAAATTCAATCAAATTCAAATTCCCCAAATGACCCCTCACCTTCTGCATTTTGGTTGCCAGGGCCCAGATGTAAAAACATGTGTGGTCTGGTCCCATTTTACATGCAAGGAAAAGACACCACCAATCAGTACATCACCATCTTTGCTGAGTTGAGGAGAATTGAGCAGGCCTAACAAGCTGCAGTGTGGATCAGTTGCTCTCACCTGAGTGAATAATAGCCATGTATGCAGAAACCTCATTCTCATCCCACTCTAAATGCCATGACCACAGTTTAGGCTTTTATAGAATCCTTTGACTCACAAAATTAACCTGCCCCTTGTGTGTAGCCATAAGAAGTGCATTACCTCATTATTTTGCACTACTTACAAGAAGAAACATGTTTTTCATTGCAATACAAAATATAAGAAATACGGTAATAATAACTTGCCTTATGCCTAATGGTCATTTTCTTGAGAAACATGTCTGTATCATGTTATAGACCTAATTATATATATGCACTAAAAAAAATTAATAAAAGATTATATATTTTGTTATGTCTTAATCTTGAATTAATTACAGTGGCTTGAAAAAAAATATTCACCCCCCCGGTGTTTGTCCTGT
Source organism: Neoarius graeffei (assembly GCF_027579695.1). Lineage (NCBI taxonomy): Eukaryota > Metazoa > Chordata > Actinopteri > Siluriformes > Ariidae > Neoarius > Neoarius graeffei. Next base: position 91,996,165 of record NC_083574.1, on the reverse strand, counting down.
TTTGTTGCATTAAAAGATGGAATTAAAACACATTTTTGGAGGGTTTGCACCATTTGATTTACACAACATGCCTACAGCTCAAAAGGTGAAAATTGTTGTTTTACTGTGACACAAACAATAATTAAGATGAAAAACAGAAATCTGGAGTGTGCATAGGTATTCTCCCCCTTTTGTATGAAACCTCTAAATACTGTAAGAGCTGGTCAAGCCAATTCACTTCAGAGGTCACATAATTAGTTGATTAAGATCCACCTGTGTGCAAAGTGTCACATGATCTGTCACATGATGTCTGTATAAATCAACCAATTCTGGAAGGATCCTGACTCTGCAACACTACTAAGCAAGCAACATGAAAGCCAAGGAGCACTCCAAACATGTCAGAGACAAACTTGTGAAGAAGTATAGATCAGGATTGGGTGATAAAACATATCCCAAACTTTGAATATCCCAGGGAGGACCATTAATTCATTATAGCAAAATAGAAAGAATATGGCACCACTACAAACCTATAGGCTGCCCATAAAAATTCACAGACTGGGCAAGGAGGGCATTAATCAGAGATGCATCAAAGACACCAAAGATAACACTGAAGGAGCTGCAAAGATCCACAGCAGAGATGGGAGTATCTGTCCATAGGACCACTCAAGCCGTGCACTCCACAGAGCAGGGCTGTATGGAAGAGTGGCCAGAAAAAAAAGCCATTGCTTAAGAAAACACATTTGGAGTTTGCCCAACAGCATATGGCAGACTCCCCCAAAACATGGAAGAAAATTCTCTGGTCAAATGGGACTAAAATTGATCTTTTTGACCATCATAGGAAATGCCATGTGTGGCACAAACCCAATACCCTGAGAACACCATTCCTACAGTGAATCATGGTGGTGGCAACATCATGCTGTGGGGATACTTTACATCTGCAGAGACAGGACAGCTGGTCAGGACTGAAGGAAAGATGGATGGCACTAATTACTAGGCAATTCTGGAGGAAAACCTGTTTGAGTCAGCCAGAGGTTTGAGACTGGGACAAAGGTTCACATTCCAGCAGGACAATGACCCTAAACATACTGATAAAGCTATGCTGGAGTGGTTTAAAGGGAAACATTTAAATGTCTTGGAATGGCCTAATTGAGAATCTGTGGCATAACTTGAAGATTGCTGTACACCAACGCAATCCATCTGAATTGAAAGAGTTGGAGAAGTGTTGCCTTAAGGAATGGGCAAAAATCCCAGTGGCTACAGGTGTTAAGATAATAGAAACATACCCCAAGAGACTTGCTGCTGTAATTGCAGCAAAAGGTGGCTCTACAAATTATTTTTTGGGGGGGTGAATACCTATGCACACTCCAGATTTCTGTTCTGTTTTTTTTTTTCAACTTAATTATTGTTTGTGTCACAATAAAACAACAATTTTCACCTTTAAAGTTGGAGGCATGTTGTGTAAATCAAATGATGCTAACCACCCAAAGATCCATTTTAATTCCAGCTTCCAATGTGACAAAACAGGACAAACACACCAAGGGGCATGAATACTTTTGCAAGACACACACACACACACACACACACACACACACACACACACACACACACGTGTGTGTGTGTGTGTGTGTGTGTGTGTGTAAGTAAAAACATTAAGAGCCCACTTCAATTTTTTCTTAAATAAGCATCTTTATGAATGGCAGCCAATTTCAGTCCAGGGTCTTTGCTGGAATTCCAACACAAGTACACCTCATTTTACTTAATGAGGTCCCGATTAGGTGCTCGCCTGAACCAAATCTCATTTAACAATGAAAAGTATAAAAAACACTGCTGTGTTCATCACTATTCTCTTGCTATAGAAGCAGTAGTAGTAATGCCTTAAATTTAATTGTAAGACAAAAATATCTATTCATCATGCCAAAAGAGACAAAAAGAAAAGTTTTGAGTGAGAAAAAGAAGGGTGCGATTCTGGCTTTACTGGCAGAAGGGTACAGTGAGCATCAGGTTGCTTCCATCATCAAAATTTCAAAATGGCAGTTCATAAGAACAAGATCAAGCAGCAGACATTGGGGACAATAACGTTAGTGGCAGAGGGCAAAAGCTACTTTCCACTGGCCAGGATGATCATCATTTCCTTAGAATGTCACTCAGCAACCATCAGATGACAACAAATGACCTATGTAAAGAATGGAAAATGGCAGCTGGAGTTAAGTGCACTGTTGAGGCCCAAACCATTTCATGATATTACTACCTGGAAGTGTCGCCCTGAAGGCCATTAACACCACTACTGTTTTCCCCAGAACACAGGAAATGCAGAGAACAAAGGTGATCCCAAATGCTGTGTGGCGCAGCATACAGGACCACTTAGATGGCTGACCAATGAATGTAAGTGAACAGAGGAAACAGAGAGTCAGAGAGAACAGCAGCAAAAAGCTCAGTTCAGAATTATTTGCCCGAACAATTGGTGTGTCCTTGTGTTTAAAGAAAATTACAGCAATGCAGATGGTGAAAGATACTCCTAACAAAGAAAATGATACAAGAATGATCCCCATTATTTCCTCAAATGACAGGAATTCCACCAGTTTTAAGACACAGGTATCTTTCTTGTCATTAGACCACAGTTCAGGAGGGCACCTGATGCAAGTTATAGAATCTAAAAAGAAAAAAAGAAAAACAACAAAAGCAACAACAATAATAATAATAATAATAATAATAATAATAATAATAATAATAGCAATTTAGGTGCTTGGAATTCTATTGTATTTATTAGCCTAATAAATAATGATTGAAGGCAACAAATATTCATTATACCTGTTATATTACTGATTTCTCCCTCTGCACATGATATACAGTCAAAGCAGCAGATTGGCCTTCCTTTCTGCACAGCCTTCCTGGTGCCTGGGGGACAACTCGGACTACACACAGAGACTGGCACCTGAAAAACATTTTTATTCTGTATATTTCTTCTAAAATATTTATTACACATTATGTCAATTTAGTCTGATATTTTCATTTGCCTGTGCTTTGTTGTGGGCCCAGGTTATACTGATGTTGTTAAATGACAGCTGAAGGTGTGTTTGCAAAGAGCCATCATAGAAGCCCACTTTAACAAAGACCATTTTACCATCTTTGTCTTGTTGCCAGTTCAGCAGTTCATACCTTGCTGCTGGGTCTCCATTTTCATCAAAGTATACATCCTCTCCAGTTGTAGAGGTGAAGTGGAGTTTCTTCAACTCATTTACAACCTAATTAAAGCATTTGACAATGACCACTAAGAAAAATAAGTTCATGTTTTTCATCAGACTATATTGTTACACTTACCTGCCATTGTTTATTCCCTGTTATGTTTGTACACACAGCAGGACTTTGTTGTCCACTCTCCAACTTTGAACAGTTATATATCTCATGTAGGGCATAAGCTACAGCATAAACAGCCTTGTAAACATTATTTGCAATTCGTAATTCAGAAACATCTGTATAATGGTTTTGAACTTGACTGAGACTTTCATTGCCCTTGCACAGTTGTTTCAATTGTACATTGTCTTGTGTGGGAAATTTACAATCAAATATTGTCTCCCACAACTCTTTGTAAATCGCTACATCAGAACCTGGATTAAGTTTTTTTACAAATCCCCCTAGGCCATTTATTTGAGCTTTCGGGATAGCAAAACCCATGGATCCTATCAGAAGATGCTGCCATTGAACAATTGCTGGGTTTATATCAGAAATCCAGGACTCACTTCCAATCCACTGAAACCCAGTCAAGTTCTGTAAGGCCATTTCCTTTAGAAGAAACCCAAGGTCAGAATATGAGACAAAAGCGACAATAACTTTGGAGGTTGAAGCCTTGATAATCTCAACTACTTTCAGAATTTTTTCTCTGGGGTCTGTCCTGTAGAATGACTTAGAATATTCAACACAGATTCCCTCTTCTTTGGCTGCAATGATGAATTCATTTATTTTATGCCATTGTTCCCATAGTCACTATCACTGCATACGGCCCCTACCCATGTCCAGCCAAAATGCCTGACTAACTGAGCCAAAGCTCTGCTCTGGTAGTAATCACTGGGAACTGTTCTGAAGAAAGATGGGTATTTCTTCCTGTCACTTAAGCATGCACATGTTGCAAAGTGACTGATCTGAAATACAAAGATTTCAACAACATGTAATTTGCTGTGCTCATATTTATAATTCACCACTAAAAACTCATTCAACATTTAGATTGTTTTTTCTTTTTAAGTAGTACACACAAAAGAAGAGGTCTTACCACAGGTATGTTTAAAGGTCCCACAGTTGCAGAAATGGCAATAGTGGAGCTAGATGATGTTTGTCCTATGATTGCTTGAACTGTATTGGACTTGGAACAAGACATTCCAGATGTAATTTCTCCATTTCCATTCGCCAAGGATAATGAGGTTCTTGTGGCCATTGCATGAGATCCACATGAATCATAGATTTTATAACGCAGTTTGACCCCAGGAAGAACATCAGTTCTGTTGTTGATTTCCTCAATGGCAAATACCATTGTTTGTGCATTCTGAAATTCACGGAGGCTTAAACTACAGAACCGATAAAATAAAAGTTGATAACATTTCAGTGAGCACCATAAGCACTAACACATGAACAGTTTTGTCAATATCCTAAAATATTATACAATTATATTTTATTTTAAAATCAAATAATATAAATAAGAAAATGTTTCTGGTTTCTTAAAATGGATAACTCTTGAACCAATTCCTATTCCCCTAATAAACCCTCTGTTAGGACTGGGACTGTTTTGGCCTCTAGAGGCCGCTGTCACTTCCAAGCATCATGTCCCGAACTCTTGGGAAAAGGACCACCCCGTCCAGCCGAGGGAGGGTTGTGACGGGGCCTACCCTCTCTCCCGGACTCCCTGGCCAAGGAATCTACATCCCGGTCTCCATCTCCTGGGGTGAGTCTGTCCACTCTTGTCAAGCTTTGATAGACTCAGGGGCGGCTGGGAACTTTATGGATATTCACTTCGCCCAAAGCATCAATATTCCTACTGCACCTCTTGAAGTCCCACTGTCTGTGTCTGCCCTCGATGGCCAAGCGTTAGGTGATGGAAGAGTCACCCAAGTTACTTCTCCAGTCTTCCTCCAGTCTCAAGGTCACAAGGAAGAAATATCCCTGCACCTGATTCCTTCAGCTGAGTTCCCAGTTATTCTAGGCCTTCCTTGGCTTACTCGCCACAACCCTCACATAGACTGGGTAACAAGCCAGGTTGTGGAATGGGGCCCTGCATGCCATGCCTCTTGTCTGCTCTCTAGCTCTCCTGTGTCTCCTGCCGACCCCCCTGATCTCACCGAGTTATCTCAAGTTCCCACAGAGTTCTGGGATCTCAAGGAGGTATTCAGCAAGAGCAGGGCCGCCGTTCTTCCTCCGCACCGGGCCTACGACTGTGCCATCGACTTGCTCCCTGGGACTACCCCTCCTCGTGGCAGACTGTTTTCCCTCTCTCAGCCAGAACGCAAGGCCATGGAGGAATACCTCAAAGACGCCCTGGTCTCTGGGTTCATTCGACCCTCCACCTCACCTGCTGGAGCCGGCTTCTTCTTTGTCGGCAAGAAGGATGGGGGGCTCCGACCATGTATTGACTACAGGGGCCTGAACAAGATCACTGTGCGCAACCGATATCCCCTTCCGCTGATGTCCACTGCTTTCGACCTGCTCCAAGGCACCACCGTCTTCACCAAGTTGGACCTACGGAACGCATACCACCTCATCCGTATCCGACAGGGAGACGAGTGGAAGACTGCCTTTAACACCCCGTCTGGGCACTACGAATACCAGGTGATGCCCTTCGGACTCCCCAACGCACCAGCTGTTTTTCAGGCCCTAATCAACGACGTCTTAAGGGACATGATTAACCTGTACGTTTTTGTCTACCTCGACGACATCCTTTTCTTTTCCAAGACCGTGCAGGAGCACCGCCACCATGTCCGCCAGGTTCTCCAGAGGCTGCTACAGAACAATCTGTTCGCCAAGGCCCAGAAATGTGAATTTCATGTTCCCGAGGTCTCCTTTCTGGGATTTATTGTACGGACAGGCCAACTCCAAATGGACCCTGCCAAGACCCTGGCCGTCCGGGACTGGCCTACTCCCAAGTCCGTTAAGGAGGTTCAGCGGTTCTTAGGATTCGCTAACTTCTACCGCAAGTTCATCAGGAACTTCAGTTCTGTGGCAGCACCCATGTCAGACCTCACCAATGGGACAGGTGGATCTTATGTCTGGTCTCCTCAGGCGGAAAAGGCGTTCAAAGACCTCAAGGACCGCTTCTGCACGGCACCCATTCTGGTCCTCCCGGACACCTCCCAACCATTCATCGTGGAGGTGGACGCCTCGGACAGTGGTGTCGGTGCGGTGCTCTCTCAACGTTCAGAAGGAAAGCTGCACCCCTGCACTTACTTCTCCCACCGCCTGAGTCCTGCGGAGTCCCGGTACGATGTGGGGGATCGAGAACTGCTAGCGGTCAAACTGGCCCTTGAGGAGTGGAGGCACTGGCTGGAGGGAGCGCAACATCCATTCCTGGTTTGGACTGACCACAAGAACCTGGAGTACCTCCAGCAAGCCAAGAGACTGAACCCTCGACAGGCTAGGTGGGCCCTGTTTTTCAGTCGGTTTGACTTCACCCTCTCGTACCGCCCCGGCTCCAAGAACACCAAACCTGACGCACTGTCCAGGCTGTTCTCTGCCACTAACAGGGAGAATGAAGTCGGGCCTTTTATCCCGGTGTCCCGGATTGTGGCCCCTGTCCGCTGGGGTATTGAGGAGGCTGTTTGACGAGCCCAACGCCAGGACCCCGGTCCTGGGACGGGGCCACCTGGCCTCTTGTACGTCCCACATCAAGCCCGGGCCAAGGTTCTCCAGTGGGGTCACTCTTCCCCTCTCACCGCCCACCCGGGAGCTCGGAGGACCCTGGACTTCCTGAAAAGACGCTTCTGGTGGCCTAACATGGAGAAGGAAGTAAGGTCATTCATCCTGTCCTGTGAGGTCTGCACCAGAACCAAGAACCCGCGACAGCGTCCCCAGGGTCTCCTGCATCCTCTGCCTATTCCCCGGCGTCCCTGGTCCCACGTGGCAGTCGACTTCATCACGGGTCTCCCTGAGTCACAAGGTAACATGGTCATTTTGGTCATAGTTGACAGATTCTCCAAGGCATGCCGCTTCATACCACTGTGCAAACTCCCTTCTGCTCTTGAAACAGCTAAACTTATGTTCAATCATGTCTTCCGAGTCTTTGGTCTTCCACAGGACATCGTCTCAGACCGAGGGCCCCAGTTCTCCTCCCGAGTGTGGCACGGGTTCTGCAAGGTCATCGGAGCCACTGCCAGCCTCTCCTCTGGGTTTCACCCACAGTCCAATGGTCAGACGGAGAGGCTCAACCAGGACCTGGAAACCACCCTGCGAGGCCTGGCTATGGATAACCCGACATCGTGGAGCACCTGGCTGCCATGGGCGGAGTACGCCCACAACACCCTGCAGTCATCGGCCACCAAGCTGTCGCCATTCCAGTGCCAATTCGGGTTCCAGCCACCTCTGTTCCCGGACCAGGAGGAGGACGCAGGGGTGCCCTCGGTCAAGCAATATGTGAGACGGTGTCGCAAGACCTGGAGCAAGGTCAGGAAGACCCTCATACAGACCTCCAGAACCAACCAGACTCAGGCCAACCGCCATAGAAGACCTGCACACGCTTTCCGCCCTGGGCAGCGGGTTTGGCTGTCCACTAAGGACCTTCCGCTGCAGGTGGAGAACCACAAGCTTGCTTCTCGCTACATTGGCCCCTTCAAGGTGGTGCGCAGGGTGAACCCTGTCTCCTACCGGCTCCAGTTGCCCCGGACTCTGAGGATCAACCCCACTTTCCATGTTTCCCTGTTGCGGCCCGAACTGACGTCTACGTATGCCCCTGCCCCTAGGAACCCCCCACTCCCCCGCATCTTCCAGGGGCAGACTGTGTTCACTGTGCATCGCCTGCTTGACTCCCGCTGGGTCCGTGGCGGGTTGCAATATCTGGTGGACTGGGAGGGCAATGGACCTGAGGAGCGCTGCTGGGTTCCTGCTCGGGATGTCCTAGATAAAGAACTGTGTCGGGACTTCCATTCGGCCCATCTGGATCGCCCTGGGAACGTCAGGAGATGCTCCTGGGGGGGGTCCTGTTAGGACTGGGACTGTTTTGGCCTCTAGAAGCCACTGTTATTTCCTTTTCGTGTCATGTTTGTTTTGGCCTCTAGAGGCCACCACTGTTCCTGTGTTTTGTGTCTGTGTTAATTGCCTGTTTACTCCTGATTATTTTCACCTGTGTTCAATTTAGTTTGTGTATTTATACCCCCTGAGTTCATTCCTCTGGTCACGGAGTCTTTGTGCTGTTATGTTTATCTCCAGTTTCCTCTGTACTGTGTTCTTTGTTTTGCATTTTGCTTTTCTTTTGGATTTAGTAGTGACTGTGTTTTTGGATCTTCTGAGCTTTTGCATTTTTGCCTTTTCCTTTTTGGACTTTGAACTTTTGATATTTTATTTTTCCCTTTGTCTTCCCAGTGTTGGATTATACTCTGTTTTTTTTTGTTGTTTTTTTGTTTTGCCCTGTATATAGTGTATATAGTATAAATAAACCTTTTGATACTTTTTCTACTTCTGCCTCATGCCTCTGCATTTGAGTCATCCCCCTGTTGGCCTAGTGGGGGTTTGCTGGATTATCACACCAACGAACCAGGTTGGAATCCCAGCAAAACCCTAATAGAAAGACTCCGTCATGACCGACTCAGCAGAGGCTGCTTCAACTGTCTACCCGGCCAACCTTCAGGGAATTACGGCAGCTTTGACACGCTTTGGAGCGACCGTGGATGCTCATTGACGTACGCTCACCAGCCAACGTGAGGCCCTTGCTCGCCACGAGGAACTGCTTCAGCAAATCGGGAAAACCCTGGCACAGCTGACATCTCTGCCTGCATCTCCTGATCCAGCCCCAGCTCCCGCTCCTGCTCCTGTGCCTCCTGCCATGCTGCCTTCTTCACCTCGCGAACCCAGCCTTCCTGCACCACAGAGGTATGACGGCAAGCACAGTGAGTGCCGAGAGTTCCTTACCCAGTGTCAACTCACCTTTGAGCTTCAGCCTACCACCTACACTACGGATCGCCGCAAGATTGCCTTTGTGATCACCTTATTAGCTGGTAAGGCGCGAGCCTGGGCTACTGCTATCTGGCAAAGACAGGGACCTGAGTGCCTTGATTTCCAGCTGTTTTCTGAAGAGATGCTTCGGGTCTTCGATCAGGCGGACATCAGTACCGACGCAGCCCGAAAGCTCATGTCCATCCGGCAAGGAGGAAGCGTCGCAGATTACGCCATCTCGTTCCGAACTCTCGCAGCAGTAAGTGGATGGAACGAGACTGCCCTGGTGTCAGCCTTCCACCATGGTCTGTCTGACCCCATCAAGGACGGTCTGGCCTCTATTGGATGCCCAAGTGACCTCGAAACCCTCATCTCACATGCTATTCATCTGGACAACAGGATGAGAGAACGCCATCAAGCCTTGAGCCCCCCCAGCCTCCCTACCCCTACCTGGAAACCGTCTACCTCCTCCAGTGACTGTCCAGAACCCATGCAAGTGGGTCGTATTCGCCTCTCCGCATCTGAGAGGGAGCGCAGAAGGAGGGACAAGTGCTGCATCTACTGTGGCAAGCCGGGTCACTTCCGAACATCATGTCCCGAACTCTTGGGAAAAGGACCGCCCCGTCCAGCCGAGGGAGGGTTGTGACGGGGCCTACCCTCTCTCCCGGACTCCCTGGCCAAGGAATCTACATCCCGGTCTCCATCTCCTGGGGTGAGTCTGTCCACTCTTGTCAAGCTTTGATAGACTCAGGGGCGGCTGGGAACTTTATGGATATTCACTTCGCCCAAAGCATCAATATTCCTACTGCACCTCTTGAAGTCCCACTGTCTGTGTCTGCCCTCGATGGCCAAGCATTAGGTGATGGAAGAGTCACCCAAGTTACTTCTCCAGTCTTCCTCCAGTCTCAAGGTCACAAGGAAGAAATATCCACACTTTGGTGTGGAAGGAAAAGATACCACCAATCATTATATATCCATCTTTGCTAAGTTGAGGAGGATTGGCTTGGCCTAGTAAGCTGCAGGAAGGATCACTTGCTCTCACCTGAGTGAATAAAAGCCATGTGTGCAGCAACCTCATTCTCATCCCAACCAATACCATCACCAGTGTTTGGGCTTTTATATAACTCATTGGCTCCCAAGTTGACAAACCCTTGAGTGTGGGCTTAACAAGTGCATCACCTCATAATTGTACAATGTTTACTATAAGGCCCTTTTTTGCCTTAAACTCTTCTCATCTCTTTATCTCTAGCCGCTTTATCCTGTTCTACAGGGTCGCAGGCAAGCTGGAGCCTATCCCAGCTGACTACGGGCAAAAGGTGGGGTACACCCTGGACAAGTCGCCAGGTCATCACAGGGCTGACACATAGACACAGACAACCATTCACACTCACATTCACACCTATGGTCAATTTAGAGTAGGCGGTGTGTATGACTGGTAATTACTAACACTGACCATTAGGCGGTGTTTAGGACTGGTAATTACTAACACTGCTCACTAGGCGGTGTGTATGACTGGTAATTACTAACACAGATATGGTGGCAGGCACACACAGGACCGAAACCGTCAGAAAACAACTCGATGTTTTTTTTTGTTTGTGTGTTTGTTTGTTTGTTTGATTTTTTATGTATCCACACTCTATGCTTATGGGGTTCCACTTGCGCAGGCCTTTGGACTGCACAGGAGCTCTGCTATAAACACTCTGCACAATTTTGGTGAGTAGAAAAGCATCTCAGAATGTACAACACATTCAACTTTAAGACAGAAGGGCTACAACAGCAGAAGACCATGTTGAGTTCCACTTCTGTCAGCCAAGAACAATCAGCCTAGGCTGCAGTGGGCACAAGCTCACCAAAACTAGACAGATGAATACTCGAAAAAACATAGCCTAGTATGATGAAGCTCAATTTCTGCTGAGACACATAGATTTTGGTGCCAACAGCATGAATTCATGGATCCAACCCACCTTGTGTCAATAGTCCAGGCTGGCGGAAATTTTGTAGTGGTATGAGGTATGTTTTCTTGGGATATTTTGGGCCCATTAATACACATCAGTCATTGCCTGATTGCTACAACTTATTTGAGTATTGTTGCTTACAATGTGCATCCTTTCATGGCCACAATTTACCCTAATTTAACCTAACGTCTAAACGCTATTTACAGCATAAGAATGCACCATGCCACAAAGCAAAGGGCCATAAAAAGTGGTCATCATCTGCTACTAAAACACAACAGTCTCCACAGTTTAAACAGAATGGTGAAAAAAAAATAATAAGTGAACGACAGTTGTGGGTGGAAACACCATGTTGATAAGAGAGATCAGAGGAAAATGTCAAGATTGGTTTGAGCTGCCAGGAAGGATATATTAACTCATCTAATCACTCTTTACAACCATGGTAAGCAGGGAAAAAACAAAAACAAAAACATATTCTGCAATAGCAGAAGACCACATTGGGTTCCACTCCTGCCAGCCAACAACAGGAAATCTTAGAATCAAGACCAAGTTCCTATTAAAGTGGCAGGTGAGTGGATGATGATGGTGTCCCTACCAGTGTCCATATACATAGTGTCCTATTACTCTGAATTGTAAAGTTCATCCACATAGCTATAATTCCCTCTGATTTTTCAATAGACTCAAACTTTAATTCCAGCTGTAATTCACACAAGCCCCTCCCATCAAATCTACAGAACATTTAGAAGCAAAACACAAATAGAAACAATCATGACTGTAAAATATAAATCATAATAAAATATCTCAGTGGGTTATTTATTTATTTATTTATTTATTTAATAGCCTTAACATGGCTACATTATTCACTTAGGGCCTGTTAATCAGAATACATTGATAGTGTAAATGTCCAATACATGCATTCCACAAGGTTGTCATATGGCAGGCATATTAATATTAATTGTATCATTAAGATAAATTTATATTAATTGTAATATTAAGGGCGGCACTGTGGTGTAGTGGTTAGCACTGTCACCTCACAGCAAGAAGGTCCTAGGTTTGAGCCCAGTGGCTGATGGGGGCCTTTCTGTGCGGAGTTTGTATGTTCTCCCTGTATTTGTGTGGGTTTCCTCTGGGTGCTCTGGTTTCCCCAACAGTCCAAAGACATGCAGGTTAGGCTAATTGGTGGCTCTAAATTGGCCGCAGGTGTGAATGTGGGTGTGAATGGTTGTTTGTCTCTATGTGCTAGCCCTGTGATGACCTGGTGACTTGTCCAAGATGTACCCTGCCTCTCGCCCATAGTCAGCTGGGATCATTCATAGTCAGCTTGCCTGTGACCCTGTACAGGATAAGCGGATACAGATGATGGATGGATGTAATATTAAGATTACATAAATAGATTTGCAATATCAGCATCAGTTAAAGTCAAACTGAGACTTTGCTTTCTGTATGGTGTTTGCTTAGTAATCATATTCAGTTTCACATGAATATTGCAGAATCACAATTATTGAATTGACCAAATCCTCCCCCTCATCTCTATATTGTTCTGTATCTCCTTTCCTTGTTCTTGGATAAAGTTTTTGCACATAAAATTGCACACATCTTTACCTATGATTTTGTTTTTCCAGCCTGAGAAACTAGTGAATAAATAAATAAATATAACCCCGATTCCAAAAAAGTTGGGACAAAGTACAAATTGTAAATAAAAATGGAATGCAATAATTTACAAATCTCAAAAACTGATATTGTATTCACAATAGAACATAGACAACATATCAAATGTCAAAAGTGAGACATTTTGAAATTTCATGCCAAATATTGGCTCATTTGAAATTTCATGACAGCAACACATCTCAAAAAAGTTGGGACAGGGGCAATAAGAGGCTGGAAAAGTTAAAGGTACAAAAAAGGAACAGCTGGGGGACCAAATTGCAACTCATTAGGTCAATTGGCAATAGGTCATTAACATGACTGGGTATAAAAAGAGCATCTTGGAATGGTAGTGGCTCTCAGAAGTAAAGATGGGAAGAGGATCACCAATCCCCCTAATTCTGCACCAACAAATAGTGGAGCAATATCAGAAAGGAGTTTGACAGTGTTAAATTGCAAAGAGTTTGAACATATCATCATCTACAGTGAATATCATCAAAAGATTCAGAGAATCTGGAAGAATCTCTGTGCGTAAGGGTCAAGGCCGGAAAACCATACTGGGTGCCCATGATCTTCGGGCCCTTAGACGGCACTGCATCACATACAGGCATGCTTCTATATTGGAAATCACAAAATGGGCTCAGGAATATTTCCAGAGAACATTATCTGTGAACACAATTCACCGTGCCATCCGCCGTTGCCAGCTAAAACTCTATAGTTCAAAGAAGAAGCGGTATCTAAATATGATCCAGAAGCGCAGACGTCTTCTCTGGGCCAAGGCTCATTTAAAATGGACTGTGGCAAAGTGAAAAACTGTTCTGTGGTCAGACGAATCAAAATTTGAACTTCTTTATGGAAATCAGGGATGTCGTGTCATTCGGACTAAAGAGGAGAAGGACGACCCAAGTTGTTATCAGCGCTCAGTTCAGAAGCCTGCATCTCTGATGGTATGGGGTTGCATTCGTGCGTGTGGCATGGGCAGGTTACACATCTGGAAAGACACCATCAATGCTGAAAGGTATATCCAGGTTCTAGAGTAACATATGCTCCCATCCAGACGACATCTCTTTCAGGGAAGACCTTGCATTTTCCAACATGACAATGCCAAACCACATACAGTACTGCATCAATTACAGCATCATGGCTGCGTAGAAGAAGGGTCCGAGTACTGAACTGGCCAGCCTGCAGTCCAGATCTTTCACCCATAGAAAACATTTGGCGCATCATAAAACAGAAGATACGACAAAAAAGACCTAAGACAGTTGAGCAACTAGAATCCTACATTAGACAAGAATGGGTTAACATTCCTATCCCTAAACTTGAGCAACTTGTCTCCTCAGTCCCCAGATGTTTAAAGACTGTTGTAAAGAGAAAAGGGGATGTCTCACAGTGGTAAACATGGCCTTGTCCCAACTTTTTTGAGATGTGTTGTTGTCATGAAATTTAAAATCACCTAATTTTTCTCCTTAAATGATACATTTTCTTAGTTTAAACATTTGATATGTCATCTATGTTCTATTCTGAATAAAATATGGAATTTTGAAACTTCCACATCATTGCATTCCATTTTTATTTACAATTTGTACTTTCTCCCAACTTTTTTGGAATTGGGGTTGTATATATACATATATATATAAATTTATTTCAGTTTTATTGAATAAATGAGTTTCCTTCAAGTAATGAGTTTCAGTTAAACTAAAATATGGACTCAGTGGTTGTATTATAAGCACTTACACTGCTTATGTACACTGCTGTGAGAATTCTGCTGTCATGTTGAGATAGCATGCAGTGTCAGTCGGTTTAGTACGTTCGTCAGATATTACAATATAAGCCTGGTGATAAAATTAACAATTTAGTACAAAAATTAAGTCAGTCTAGGAGAGGAAATGTTGGTTATGTGTCTATGCCAACAATTTGGCAACATTATTCATGTCAAGACACAGCGGAGACAGTGCCTAGTGTGGAAAGTTATCTATCCATCAGTCCACTTTTGATTGGATCACCTGAGATGGAAGTCTGAATTGGGTCAAAGTTCAAAACATATTTAAATAATTCTCAATGGAAAGATTATATACATCAATACATATTGATGTATTTTATTTGCATGATATCATTTACCAGTTGGTTGTACCAAATACCACAACAGCCAGGAGGAAAATTTATTGTTTTGTTGGCAATTGCTCCTGGTGGGCCTGGTGTGCAGTCATAATAACAGACAGTTTTCTTTTCACAACAGCCTTCCTGGTACCTGAGGGATGGCTCTCAGAGCACACAGACACTAGCACCTGCCACACATGAGGGAAAACTATTGCTGCAATAACAATAATAAACTGTAATGTGACATGTTTTCACATGTTAGTGGTGCTGGTTTGTGAAATGATAAGTCACCAGTGTTTTAAAATATCCACTTGGGAATTCAGTTAAGTTCTGTGAAATAAATAAATAAATAAAAATAAAAAAAGATTGTCATCCTTTTGCCTACATGACCTTTTAATATGCCTCTGGTCTTTTGGGCATATTTCATTTTAGTAGCAGATGATGACCACTTTTTATGGCTCTTCACAAATTTAGTAGTTTGTTTCTTGCTGGAGAATCACAATTGTTAACAAAAATTATCAATTGCTTTTATGTAGCAATTATCTTTATATTTTCAGACCTTAACATAATAGGTGTAATGAAGGTAGAAATGTTACATGCTTGCATGTAGAGGGTTTACCACAACTATTTTTTACATGCAAGAAGGGGTGTTATATGCAAGGAGAATATACAGAAAATGATTCCCCACAAAAAGAGTCTTCCCTCCATTATCCATAACCACTTATCTTGTGCAGGGTTGTGGGCAAGCTGAAGCCTTTCCCAGCTGACTATGAACGAGACGCGGGGTACACCCTGGACAACTTGTCAAATCATTGCAAGGCTGAAACATTGAGACAAACGCCAATTCACAATCACATTCACATCTACGGTCAATTTAGAGCTACCAATTAGCCTAACCTGCATGTCTTTGGACTGCAGGGGAAACCGGAGCACCCGGAGGAAACCCACACAGACACGAGGAGAACATGCAAACTCCTCACAGAAAGACCCCTGTCGGCCACTGGGCTCGAACCCAGAACCTTCTTGCTGTGAGGTGACAGTGCTAACCACTACACCACTGCCCTGCCCATCTATCTATCTATCTATCTATCTATCTATCTATCTATCTATCTATCTATTAATTACTTACTTGCATTGCTCAAATCTATTACATATCCTCCCATATGCATTTAAATTCTTTCCCTGAATTTGTCTGAGGAATATGCTGATGTTTCTATACTCCTCTGTTCTCTCTCCAATTTCTTTGTGAAATACAAAAGACATTGTCACCTTTGTAGTGGAATGCTTGATATTATCCACTTCCAATACCCTTCCTCAGGGACTGCTATAATCATTGTGGCTATGCTGTTAATTTGTTCATAATGTTTGCTGCTTATTGTTCCTATTGATGTTTTTAAGACACTTTTGTGTGAAATAGCAGACAGAAAATAACTTGGAATTAACTTGAATCTTTAGTAATTTATTTGTTTATTTATTTATTTTCTTTTGCTCTCATATATTGCAGGCTACAGCTGAAATAAGGTCTAAATGTGTGAAACTATATAATGAATTCATAGGGTATATACGTGTGTAATGCACTATATGGGAATTATACAGGGCCCAGTTGCTGAATTTGTCACAGACACAACATTGCTTCAGCCAGTTTTCCATACAGTAATGTTAAAGGACATAAAACCAGTCCCTTAACCTGCATGTGCACAGCTAATTTTATTGATGATAAATCAATGAGAGTGCACTTAGAAATTACAATTTTGGAACAATTTTATTAATTTGTTTGTAAACAATTAGTAATTTGAGAATTTTGTGAGAAAACCTGTCTTAAAAGTGAAAGGGCAACACATAACACATAATAACAACAATAACAACACACACACACACACACACACACACACACACACACACACACACACAATGTGGACGTGTGTGTGTGTGTGTGTGTGTGTGTGTGTGTGTGTGTGTGTGTGTGTGTGTTTTGTTTGGTCAATTTGTTGTTATTGTTGTTGTGTTCTGTCATATCTTTTAAGACAGCTTTTCCCACAATATATCTAATTGTTCACAAAAATTAAAGAATGTGTTCTAGCTTAAACAACAGGATAATATCTAAAGAGTTACATCACTGAGTAGGTGCTTTCCCCATCATTTGCTTTTTAGTGCTTTTTTCTGGTTTCAATATGATTATATAACACTTTGGAACAAATATGCAGAATAGTAAACCAAAGCTTGAGGCCAAAATAGCAAATATTTCTACAGGGACAGTGAATTTTCCAGGAGAGCTGACGTAAGCAGGAATAAAGGTGATCCAAACTGCACAGAATATGAGGATGCTGAATGTGATAAATTTGGCTTCATTGAAATTGTCAGGCAGCTTCCGGACCAGAAAAGCCAAAATAAAACACAAAAGAGCCAGGAGTCCTATATAAGGCAGCTGGGCCATAGAAGGTTCACGCTGCACGCTGCATGCTGCACGCTACACGCTACACGTTCACGTGAAGAACCGGACCCTGGGCCATTAAACTTCAACTTTTCTCGGTCGTCGTCCATTTTATCTCCCTAGACCCGTTCTGATTGGCTGGCGCGGCGGTGACCTTGGGGTCCTGCATGCATTGACTGGAATTTCCATCTTCACGCCTAGAAAAAAGTGTGCATGTTCATTTCTCGCTTCACGCATGAAGTGTGCAGCATGCAGCATGCAACGTGAACGCCGTTCTATGGCCCAGAGCAAGTCATGCTACGTTTGTCCACGTTTCTTTACACGCGTGTAGCGTGCAGCATGCAGCGTGCAGCGTGAACCTTCTATGGCCCAGCTGCCTAACCCAGCACAGCCCAGAAACCTATTGCTGAGCCGACATTACATTCTAATATGATCTTTTCCTTATAGTATTTCATATTTTTGTCAGGAAAAGGAGGGGATATTGTTAACCAAAGTTAACAATAACTGTGAACTGTGAAAAGTGAACTGGGGAGGCAGTTCCAGGTCCATCTACAACAACTCTGTGTAAGGGGAGACATGGGGGTGGGGAAGGCTCCACCCCTCCACCCTCCCTCAGGGATTTCCAAGCAGAAGAGTCATGCAATGAGACTCTAAAACATGCTTTTGACCAATAACAGTAATCAGTGGCCAAACCCTCCAGCCCCGCATTGCGTTTGTCCATCTGTACTTTTCAGTTATTAAAGATAGATGAAACCAAGTGATGCTGGACTCTTAGACCCAAGAACAGATGACCCAGTTGTTGGTTCTGAAGAGCCACAAGGAACTCCTGTTCCATGTGGCTTACCATAATCCCATGGCTGGACAATTGGGGATGGATAAAACATTAAACCATCTCATGGCTCACTTCTATTAGTCGGGCACTTGTGGCGATGTTCACAGGTGGTGTGTGGCATGCCATGAATGTCAACTAGGAAACCCACTGGTCCAGAAAGGTGTCAGCATTATCTTTTTCAGCATTTTGTACTACAGTAGCTCTTCTAAGGGATTGGACCATATAGGCTAGCCTTCATGCCCCATACGAATCAGTGAGCCTTGGCCACCCACGACTCTGCCACTGGTTCACTGGTTGTCCTTCCTTGGACCACTTTTGGTTGGTACGAATCACTGCATACTGGGAGCATCCCACAAGATGTGCCATTTTGTAGATGCTCAGACCCAGTCATCTAGCCGTGTGTGTGTGTGTGTGTGTGTGTGTGTGTGTGTGTGTGTGTGTTTTCTCATAGCAGTCAAGATGAATGCTAATGTTAATGTGTCCAATCAGTGGGTGTAACCACAATGCACAGTGACTTCTACAAATGAGAGACATACTGTATGTACAGTAGAAAGACAATGGTTTCCATGTAACCCAAATGACCCAGAAATACACTGACCTACATGAAAACATTTTGCGATATCTCACAAAAGTTTTGTGATGTCTTGCAAAGTTTTTGTGAGAGCTTGCAAAAGTATATCTTTTTTTTCTCCATGTTTTTTTCTCCTTGTCCCTTCCAGGTACTCTGCATTTTTGGCATATTTACTGAACCCCTGGACCATTTATTTTCCAAAGTGCATCATTGCGTGATTTCTGTTGTCATGTTTTTATATCCAATCTACTGTAGTCCTCTCACCCACTGCAGAGGCTGTAGCTCTTCTGTGTGAGATAAAAGCAACATTATGTTATTGCTTGTGATAGCAAAGGCCTTCCAGTACCCATTCTTATGCACTGTCATAATAAAGGTGGCAATACTGTTTATTTATTCATAATTTTTATTACTTATACAGTAGTTCCTACTCACAACTAGCCAAAGTGCTTCACGAGGTAAACCAGTGCTTTAGTTTACATGGGGAATTTTTCTGAAGAGCTGTGTACACAGACAAACAAAAAACAGGAAAGTAATATTTTATTTGTCTTATTTTCTGATTTACTAAATGCTTCATCTGGAAAAAAAAATATTTTAAAAATCTGATTTTGGGTATTTCTAATTTAACATTAGTAATCAATATAATATTTTCATAGGGTATATGCATATGTAGTGTGCAAGATTTCTGTAATTTTGGATATGGCCCAGTTTCCATGAATTAATATTAAAATCACACAGTTATAAAATTGGTCAGTTATCCTGGATGGGTACAGCTACTTTTATTGATAACTGGCCTTTGACAGTGCATTTACATACAGAATGTAATATACAGAAATACATATGTATTGTGTGGTTTGACACCTTTTTAATCTCCTATTTAATCTCAGATTATGGTATAAAATGTAAAGATGTATGTTGTATAACTCTGTTTATGGCAGTATCTGTTTATGGCTTAAGCTGGGGACAAACATATTTTAAAGAAAGAGAAAATTTTGTGGGAAATGAAATTCCAAAAGATATGTGAAAAACAGGTTATGTAATCATACTTCTTACACTAACCAATGATGATTGGTTAGTTAATATGGTTGGTTAGATAATATGATTTTGTGCATGGTACCACAAAATTCAGACAAAAGATAACAGTTTATTTGTTACAGTTCTTGAATTGGTACAGTTGTGGTCAAAAGTTTACATACACTCATCATGGACATGCATATCAAAGCGATATTAAGGTTTCAATGGCTTCTTTTAACTGTTCATTTTCTGGGGGAAAATGATTGGAGTTATAAAACATACATCTTTTCATTTTTTAATAAGTTGTAATTTATTTTAGGTTTTCTGAAATCAACACAGGCTAAAATTATACATAAAGAGTCAAAAATATGCATACACCCACTTTGGTTATTAATTAGGTGGTGCTGAAAATTCCAAAATGTCTTTTATTAAAACCAAGGCCTCTTAACTTCCTCTTAGTGATCACAACTGACTACAGCTGGTAGCTTCTCTGTGCCAACATAAAAAAGGCTTTCTTGACGAGTACAAATTATTGGGAGGTGTAGCCACTTTGCCAAGGTCTGGAAGAAGATGTAAACTGTCCCTCTCAATTGAGAGGACATTGCTTTGGTTGATCAGGAGCCACCAAGACACAGGTCTGCCATGAACTGGAAGTGCTGGAACATCATTGCCACTGTCTCCAGTCAAGTAAGTTTTACATTGCCATGGTCTGAGAGACTACTGTGGAAGACAGAAGGTGCTTCTACAAAATTGACACGTTCAAGCTCAACTATAGTTTGCAGCTGACCACATAGACAAATAATAATAATAATAATAATAATAATAATACTTCCGGAGGAAAGTTTTATGGCCAGATAAGATAAAGATAGAGTTGTTTGGCCACAGTGACCAGAGGTATGTTTTGGAGGAGTAAAGGTAAAGCATTCAATCCCAAGAACAGTGTCAAGTATAGTTAAACAAAGTAGATTGAATGATGAAGGAGGACTACCTAAGAATTCTTCTGCATAACCTCAAACCATCAGCTGGACAATTGAAACTTGGACACAATTGGTTGTTCCAACTGGACAGTGACCCAAACACATAAAATCTGTTTGTGAAATGGATAAAGCAGGCAAATATTAAGCTTATGGACTGGCCTTTGCAAATTCCTGACGTCAACCCTATCAAAAAGATGTAGACTGTGCTTCAGAGTTGAGTCTGTGCCAGGAAATCAACAAATGTAATTGAAATTGACTAATTCTGCATAGAAAGTTCATCAAATACCCACCAGAATTCTGCCAGAAGCTTGTTGATGGCTATCAAAAGCATCTGGAAAAGGTGAAATTGGCTAAAGGACATTGAACCAAATATTAGGTGTGCTTTATGGATATTTTTTTTACCCTGAATGTATAATTTTGACCCTGTGTTGAGTTCAGAAAACCCAAGATGAATGAAAACATGCAACAAATTATTATTATTATTTTAATGTTGTACAATCATTCTTCACCAGAAAAAGACCAGTTCAAAGAAATCAATGAAAGCCCAATATTACCATGAAATTCATGTCCATGATCAGTGTTTGTAAATTTCTGATCTCAACTGTATTTCTTTATGCTAATGAATTTTAAATGTTTTGGCTGAAGCTAGGATATTCCTTTAAAATATGATACAAAATTTAAACAAAGCATATTGATCACAAATATCCTGACAGCTAAATCACTTAGTAGGTGCCTTCCCCATCATTTGCTTCTTTGTATTCTTATCTGGTTTCAATATGATTATATAACACTTTGGAACAAATATGCAGATCAGTAACCCAAAACTTGATGTTAAAATGGCAAATATCTCTACAGCTACAGTGAATTTTCCAGGAGAGCTGACATAAACAGGAATAAAGGTGATCCAAACTGCACAGAATATGAGGATGCTGAATGTGATGAATTTGGCTTCATTGAAATTGTCAGGCAGTTTCCGGGCCAGAAAAGCAAAAATAAAACACAAAACAGCCAGGAGCCCTATATAACCTAGCACAGCCCAGAACCCTATAGCTGAGCCTACATTACATTCTAATATGATCTTTTCCTTGTAGTATTTCATATTTTTGTATGGAAAGGGAGGGGATATTGTTAACCACAGTACACAAATAATGACCTGTACAAGAGTGAAGACAAGTACACTGAGTCTCTGCTGTAGAGGCCCAAACCATTTCATTACATTACTCCCAGGAAGTGTAGCCCTGAAGGCCATTAACACCACTACTGTTTTCCCCAGAACACAGGAAATGCAGAGGACAAATGTGGTCCCAAATGCTGTGTGGCGCAACATACAGGACCATGTAGAAGGCTGACCAATGAATGTAAGTGAACAGAGGAAACACAGAGTGAGTGAGAATAGCAGCAAGAAACTCAGTTCAGAATTATTTGCTCTAACAATTGGTGTTTCCTTGTGTATAAAGAAAATTACAGCAATGCAGATGGTGAAAGATACTCCTAATAAAGAGAACAATACAAGAATGATTCCCATTATTTCCTGAAATGACAAGAATTCAATCAGCTTTAAGACACATCTGTCTTTTTTGTCATTAGACCACAGTTCAGGTGGGCACGTGATGCACGTTATAGAATCTAAAGGAAGAGAAAACAAATATGAATTCAGGTCACTGCAGTTGTATTGTATTTATTCACTTAATGAAACTTTGAAATATTTCTGTGTCTTTTGTGCATTACTGAAATTATCCACTACCCATTATACCTGTTATATTACTGATTTCTCCATCTGCACAAGGTATACAGTCAAAACAGCAGATTGGCCTTCCTTTCTGCACAGCCTTCCGGGTGCCCAGGGGACAACTTGGACTACATACAGAGACTGGCACCTGAAAAACATTTTTATTGTACATAATTATTGATCTTTTTCTAATACCTTTATTGTACATGTCATCCCTTCACATCAATATTCTCATTTACCTCTGCTTTGTTTTGGGCCCAGGTTATACTGATGTTGTTAAATGACAGCTGAAGGTGTGTTTGCAAAGAGCCATCGTAGAAGCCCACTTTAACAAACACAATTTGACCATCTTTACCTTGTTGCCAATTTAGCAGTTCATATCTTGCTGCTGGGTCTCCATTTTCATCAAAGTATACATCCTCTCCAGTTGTAGAGGTGAAATGGAGTTTCTTCAACTCACTGACTACCTAAATCAAGCATTGTAAACTCTTCAGTGACAAATATAAGCATTTTTTTTTTCACCAGGCTATCCTGTTATACTTACCTGCCATGGTTTGTTATCTGTGATGTTTGCACATTCTAAAGAACCTTCATGTCCACTCTCTGTCTTTGAACAGCTATATATCTTATGTAGGGCATAAGCCACAGCATAAACAGCCTTGTAAACATTATTTGCGATTCGTAATTCTGAAACATCTGTATACATATTTTGAACTTGACTGAGACTTTCATTGCCTTTGCACAATTGTTTAATCTCAACATTTTCCTGTGTAGGAAGCTTACATTCAAATATTGTCTCCCATAACTCTTTGTAAATAGCTGCATCAGAAACTGGATTTAATTTAGTCAGAAATTCCCCAAGGCCATTGATTTGAGCTTTTGGGATAGCAAAACCCATGGATCCTATCAGAAGATGCTGCCATTGCACAATGGCTGGGTTAGAAATCCAGGACTCACTTCCAATCCACTGAAACCCAGTCAAGTTCTGTAAAGCCATTTCCTTTAGAAGAACCCCAAGGTCAGAATATGAGACAAAAGTTACAATAGCTTTGGAGGTTGAAGCCTTGATAATCTCAACTAATTTCAGAATTTTTTCTCTGGGGTCCGTCCGAAAGAATGGTATGGAATACTCAACACAGATTCCCACTTCTTTGGCTGCAACGATGAATTCATTTATGCCATTGTTCCCATAGTCATTATCACTACATACAGCCCCTACCCATGTCCAGCCAAAATGCCTGACCAACTTAGCCAAAGCTCTGCTCTGGTAGTAATCACTGGGAACAGTTCTGAAGAAAGATGGGTATTTCTTCCTGTCACTTAGGCAGGCACATGTTGCCAAGTGACTGACCTGTAATACACAGATTTCAATAACCTAGTTTACTTTGTACTTATCTTTAAATATCAGGTATGTTCATAGTTCACCATGAAAAGTATGAATGTTTTTACTCATATTAAAATATTTTTACACAAAAATGATGTAGTCTTACCACAGGTATTTTCAAAGGTCCCACAGTAGCAGCAATGGCAATAGTGGGGCTGGATGATGCTTGTCCTATGATTGCTTGAACTGTATCAGGTATGGAGCAAGACATTACAGATGTATTTTTCCCATTTCCATTAACTAAGGATAACGAGGCTCTTGTAGTTATTTCAATTGATTCACAGGCATCATAGATTTTATAACCCAGTTTGACTCCAGGAAGTATATCAGTTCTGTTGTTGATTTCTTCAATGGCAAATAGCATTGTTTGTGCATTTTGAAATTCACGAAGGCTTAGACTACAGGACAACAGAAACAAAACCACATGTCTTTTTAGTGAACTCCACAATCACCAATAAAGTAACAGGTTTGTAAATGTTATAATTCAAACAATTTAAGAAAATATTCCTGATCTTATTAAATTGACAAGATCTTAAACCAATGTTATAAGTCCACTCCCCAAATTCAAATTCCCCAAATGACCCCTCACCTTCTGCATTTTGGTTGCCAGGGCCCAGATGTAAAAACATGTGTGGTCTGGTCCCATTTTACATGCAAGGAAAAGACACCACCAATCAGTACATCACCATCTTTGCTGAGTTGAGGAGAATTGAGCAGGCCTAACAAGCTGCAGTGTGGATCAGTTGCTCTCACCTGAGTGAATAATAGCCATGTATGCAGAAACCTCATTCTCATCCCACTCTAAATGCCATGACCACAGTTTAGGCTTTTATAGAATCCTTTGACTCACAAAATTAACCTGTCCCTTGTGTGTAGCCATAAGAAGTGCATTACCTCATTATTTTGCACTACTTACAAGAAGAAACATGTTTTTCATTGCAATACAAAATATAAGAAATACGGTAATAATAACTTGCCTTATGCCTAATGGTCATTTTCTTGAGAAACATGTCTGTATCATGTTATAGACCTAATTATGCATATGCACTAAAAAAATTAAAAAAAGATTATATATTTTGTTATGTCTTAATCTTGAATTAATTACAGTGGCTTGAAAAAAAATATTCACCCCCCCCCGGTGTTTGTCCTGTTTTGTTGCATTAAAAGATGGAATTAAAATGCATTTTTGGAGGGTTTGCACCATTTGATTTACACAACATGCCTACAGCTCAAAAGGTGAAAATTGTTGTTTTACTGTGACACAAACAATAATTAAGATGAAAAACAGAAATCTGGAGTGTGCATAGGTATTCTCCCCCTTTTGTATGAAACCTCTAAATACTGTAAGAGCTGGTCAAGCCAATTCACTTCAGAGGTCACATAATTAGTTGATTAAGATCCACCTGTGTGCAAAGTGTCACATGATCTGTCACATGATGTCTGTATAAATCAACCAATTCTGGAAGGATCCTGACTCTGCAACACTACTAAGCAAGCAACATGAAAGCCAAGGAGCACTCCAAACATGTCAGAGACAAACTTGTGAAGAAGTATAGATCAGGATTGGGTGATAAAACATATCCCAAACTTTGAATATCCCAGGGAGGACCATTAATTCATTATAGCAAAATAGAAAGAATATGGCACCACTACAAACCTATAGGCTGCCCATAAAAATTCACAGACTGGGCAAGGAAGGCATTAATCAGAGATGCATCAAAGACACCAAAGATAACACTGAAGGAGCTGCAAAGATCCACAGCAGAGATGGGAGTATCTGTCCATAGGACCACTCAAGCCGTGCACTCCACAGAGCAGGGCTGTATGGAAGAGTGGCCAGAAAAAAAAGCCATTGCTTAAGAAAACACATTTGGAGTTTGCCCAACAGCATATGGCAGACTCCCCAAAAACATGGAAGAAAATTCTCTGGTCAAATGGGACTAAAATTGATCTTTTTGACCATCATAGGAAATGCCATGTGTGGCACAAACCCAATACCCTGAGAACACCATTCCTACAGTGAATCATGGTGGTGGCAACATCATGCTGTGGGGATAATTTACATCTGCAGAGACAGGACAGCTGGTCAGGACTGAAGGAAAGATGGATGGCACTAATTACTAGGCAATTCTGGAGGAAAACCTGTTTGAGTCAGCCAGAGGTTTGAGACTGGGACAAAGGTTCACATTCCAGCAGGACAATGACCCTAAACATACTGATAAAGCTATGCTGGAGTGGTTTAAAGGGAAACATTTAAATGTCTTGGAATGGCCTAATTGAGAATCTGTGGCATAACTTGAAGATTGCTGTACACCAACGCAATCCATCTGAATTGAAAGAGTTGGAGAAGTGTTGCCTTAAGGAATGGGCAAAAATCCCAGTGGCTACAGGTGTTAAGATAATAGAGACATACCCCAAGAGACTTGCTGCTGTAATTGCAGCAAAAGGTGGCTCTACAAATTATTTTTTTTGGGGGTGAATACCTATGCACACTCCAGATTTCTGTTCTGTTTTTTTTTTCAACTTAATTATTGTTTGTGTCACAATAAAACAACAATTTTCACCTTTAAAGTTGGAGGCATGTTGTGTAAATCAAATGATGCTAACCACCCAAAGATCCATTTTAATTCCAGCTTCCAATGTGACAAAATAGGACAAACACACTAAGGGGCATGAATACTTTTGCAAGACACACACACACACACACACACACACACACACACACACACACGTGTGTGTGTGTGTGTGTGTGTGTGTGTGTGTGTGTGTGTGTGTAAAAACATTAAGAGCCCACTTCAATTTTTTCTTAAATAAGCATCTTTATGAATGGCAGCCAATTTCAGTCCAGGGTCTTTGCTGGAATTCCAACACAAGTACACCTCATTTTACTTAATGGGGTCCTGATTAGGTGCTCGCCTGAACCAAATCTCATTTAACAATGAAAAGTATAAAAAACACTGCTGTGTTCATCACTATTCTCTTGCAATAGAAGCAGTAGTAGTAATGCCTTAAATTTAATTGTAAGACAAAAATATCTATTCATCATGCCAAATTAGACAAAAAGAAAAGTTTTGAGTGAGAAAAAGAAGGGTGCGATTCTGGCTTTACTGGCAGAAGGGTACAGTGAGCATCAGGTTGCTTCCATCATCAAAATTTCAAAATGGCAGTTCATAAGAACAAGATCAAGCAGCAGACATTGGGGACAATAAAGTTAGTGGCAGAGGGCAAAAGCTACTTTCCATTGGCCAGGATGATCATCATTTCCTTAGAATGTCACTCAGCAACCATAAGATGACATCAAGTGACCTATGTAAAGAATGGAAAATGGCAGCTGGAGTTAAGTGCACTGTTGAGGCCCAAACCATTTCATGATATTACTACCTGGAAGTGTCGCCCTGAAGGCCATTAACACCACTACTGTTTTCCCCAGAACACAGGAAATGCAGAGAACAAAGGTGATCCCAAATGCTGTGTGGCGCAGCATACAGGACCACTTAGATGGCTGACCAATGAATGTAAGTGAACAGAGGAAACAGAGAGTCAGAGAGAACAGCAGCAAGAAGCTCAGTTCAGAATTATTTGCCCGAACAATTGGTGTGTCCTTGTGTTTAAAGAAAATTACAGCAATGCAGATGGTGAAAGATACTCCTAACAAAGAAAATGATACAAGAATGATCCCCATTATGTCCTCAAATGACAGGAATTCCACCAGTTTTAAGACACAGGTATCTTTCTTTTCATTAGACCACAGTTCAGGAGGGCACCTGATGCAAGTTATAGAATCTAAAAAGAAAAAGAAAAAAAGAAAAACAACAAAAGCAATAATAATAATAATAGCAATTTAGGTGCTTGGAATTCTATTGTATTTATTAGCCTAATAAATAATGATTGAAGGCAACAAATATTCATTATACCTGTTATATTACTGATTTCTCCCTCTGCACATGATATACAGTCAAAGCAGCAGATTGGCCTTCCTTTCTGCACAGCCTTCCTGATGCCTGGGGGACAACTCGGACTACACACAGAGACTGGCACCTGAAAAACATTTTTATTCTGTATATTTCTTCTAAAATATTTATTACACATTATGTCAATTTAGTCTGATATTTTCATTTGCCTGTGCTTTGTTGTGGGCCCAGGTTATACTGATGTTGTTAAATGACAGCTGAAGGTGTGTTTGCAAAGAGCCATCATAGAAGCCCACTTTAACAAAGACCATTTTACCATCTTTGTCTTGTTGCCAGTTCAGCAGTTCATACCTTGCTGCTGGGTCTCCATTTTCATCAAAGTATACATCCTCTCCAGTTGTAGAGGTGAAGTGGAGTTTCTTCAACTCATTTACAACCTAATTAAAGCATTTGACAATGACCACTAAGAAAAATAAGTTCATGTTTTTCATCAGACTATATTGTTACACTTACCTGCCATTGTTTATTCCCTGTTATGTTTGTACACACAGCAGGACTTTGTTGTCCACTCTCCAACGTTGAACAGTTATATATCTCATGTAGGGCATAAGCTACAGCATAAACAGCCTTGTAAACATTATTTGCAATTCGTAATTCAGAAACATCTGTATAATGGTTTTGAACTTGACTGAGACTTTCATTGCCCTTGCACAGTTGTTTCAATTGTACATTGTCTTGTGTGGGAAATTTACAATCAAATATTGTCTCCCACAACTCTTTGTAAATAGCTACATCAAAACCTGGATTAAGTTTTTTTACAAATCCCCCTAGGCCATTTATTTGAGCTTTCGGGATAGCAAAACCCATGGATCCTATCAGAAGATGCTGCCATTGAACAATTGCTGGGTTTATATCAGAAATCCAGGACTCACTTCCAATCCACTGAAACCCAGTCAAGTTCTGTAAGGCCATTTCCTTTAGAAGAAACCCAAGGTCAGAATATGAGACAAAAGCGACAATAACTTTGGAGGTTGAAGCCTTGATAATCTCAACTACTTTCAGAATTTTTTCTCTGGGGTCTGTCCTGTAGAATGCCTTAGAATATTCAACACAGATTCCCTCTTCTTTGGCTGCAATGATGAATTCATTTATGCCATTGTTCCCATAGTCACTATCACTGCATATGGCCCCTACCCATGTCCAGCCAAAATGCCTGACTAACTGAGCCAAAGCTCTGCTCTGGTAGTAATCACTGGGAACTGTTCTGAAGAAAGATGGGTATTTCTTCCTGTCACTTAAGCATGCACATGTTGCAAAGTGACTAATCTGAAATACAAAGATTTCAACAACATGTAATTTGCTGTGCTCATATTTATAATTCACCACTAAAAACTCATTCAACATTTAGATTGTTTTTTTCTTTTTAAGTAGTACACACAAAAGAAGAGGTCTTACCACAGGTATGTTTAAAGGTCCCACAGTTGCAGAAATGGCAATAGTGGAGCTAGATGATGTTTGTCTTATGATTGCTTGAACTGTATTGGACTTGGAACAAGACATTCCAGATGTAATTTCTCCATTTCCATTAGCCAAGGATAATGAGGCTCTTGTGGCCATTGCATGAGATCCACATGAATCATAGATTTTATAACCCAGTTTGACCCCAGGAAGAACATCAGTTCTGTTGTTGATTTCCTCAATGGCAAATACCATTGTTTGTGCATTCTGAAATTCACGGAGGCTTAAACTACAGAACCGATAAAATAAAAGTTGATAACATTTCAGTGAGCACCATAAGCACTAACACATGAACAGTTTTGTCAATATCCTAAAATATTATACAATTATATTTTATTCTAAAATCAAATAATATAAATAAGAAAATGTTTCTGGTTTCTTAAAATGGATAACTCTTGAACCAATTCCTATTCCCCTAATAAACCCTCTGTTAGGACTGGGACTGTTTTGGCCTCTAGAGGCCGCTGTTATTTCCTTTTCGTGTCATGTTTGTTTTGGCCTCTAGAGGCCACCACTGTTCCTGTGTTTTGTGTCTGTGTTAATTGCCTGTTTACTCCTGATTATTTTCACCTGTGTTCAATTTAGTTTGTGTATTTATACCCCCTGAGTTCATTCCTCTGGTCACGGAGTCTTTGTGCTGTTATGTTTATCTCCAGTTTCCTCTGTACTGTGTTCTTTGTTTTGCACTTTGCTTTTCTTTTAGATTTAGTAGTGACTGTGTTTTTGGATCTTCTGAGCTTTTGCATTTTTGCCTTTTCCTTTTTGGACTTTGAACTTTTGATATTTTATTTTTCCCTTTGTCTTCCCAGTGTTGGATTATACTGTTTTTTTTTTTTTGTTTGTTTGTTTTTTTGTTTTGCCCTGTATATAGTGTATATAGTATAAATAAACCTTTTGATACTTTTTCTACTTCTGCCTCACGCCTCTGCATTTGAGTCATCCCCCTGGTGGTCTAGTGGGGGTTTGCTGGATTATCACACCAATGAACCAGGTTTGAATCCCAGCAACACCCTCACCTTATGCATTTTGGTTGCCAGGGCCTAGATGTAAAGAAGTGTGTTCTCTGTTCCACTTTGGTGTGGAAGGAAAAGATACCACCAATCATTATATATCCATCTTTGCTAAGTTGAGGAGGATTGGCTTGGCCTAGTAAGCTGCAGGAAGGATCACTTGCTCTCACCTGAGTGAATAAAAGCCATGTGTGCAGCAACCTCATTCTCATCCCAACCGATACCATCACCAGTGCTTGGGCTTTTATATAACTCATTGGCTCCCAAGTTGACAAACCCTTGAGTGTGGGCTTAACAAGTGCATTACCTCATAATTGTACAATGTTTACTATAAGGCCCTTTTTTTGCCTTAAACTCTTCTCATCTCTTTATCTCTAGCCGCTTTATCCTGTTCTACAGGGTCGCAGGCAAGCTGGAGCCTATCCCAGCTGACTACGGGCAAAAGGTGGGGTACACCCTGGACAAGTCGCCAGGTCATCACAGGGCTGACACATAGACACAGACAACCATTCACACTCACATTCACACCTATGGTCAATTTAGAGTAGGTGGTGTGTATGACTGGTAATTACTAACACTGACCATTAGGCGGTGTTTAGGACTGGTAATTACTAACACTGCTCACTAGGCGGTGTGTATGACTGGTAATTACTAACACAGATATGGTGGCAGGCACACACAGGACCTAAACCGTCAGAAAACAACTCAATGTTTTTTTTTTTGTTTGTTTTTTTATGTATCCACACTCTATGCTTATGGGGTTCCACTTGCGCAGGCCTTTGGCCTGCACAGGAGCTCTGCTATAAACACTCTGCACAATTTTGGTGAGTAGAAAAGCATCTCAGAACGTACAACACATTCAACTTTAAGACAGAAGGGCTACAACAGCAGAAGACCATATTGAGTTCCACTTCTGTCAGCCAAGAACAATCAGCCTAGGCTGCAGTGGGCACAAGCTCACCAAAACTAGACAGATGAATACTCGAAAAAACATAGCCTAGTATGATGAAGCTCAATTTCTGCTGAGACACATAGATTTTGGTGCCAACAGCATGAATTCATGGATCCAACCCGCCTTGTGTCAATAGTCCAGGCTGGCGGAAATTTTGTAGTGGTATGAGGTATGTTTTCTTGGGATATTTTGGGCCCATTAATACACATCAGTCATTGCCTGATTGCTACAACTTATTTGAGTATTGTTGCTTACAATGTGCATCCTTTCATGGCCACAATTTACCCTAATTTAACCTAACATCTAAACGCTATTTACAGCATAAGAATGCACCATGCCACAAAGCAAAGGGCCATAAAAAGTGGTCATCATCTGCTACTAAAACACAACAGTCTCCACAGTTTAAACAGAATGGTGAAAAAAAAATAAGTGAACGACAGTTGTGGGTGGAAACACCATGTTGATAAGAGAGATCAGAGGAAAATGTCAAGATTGGTTTGACCTGCCAGGAAGGATATATTAACTCATCTAATCACTCTTTACAACCATGGTAAGCAGGGAAAAAAAAAAAAAAACATATTCTGCAACAGCAGAAGACCACATTGGGTTCCACTCCTGTCAGCCAACAACAGGAAATCTTAGAATCAAGACCAAGTTCCTATTAAAGTGGCCGGTGAGTGGATGATGATGGTGTCCCTACCAGTGTCCATATACATAGTGTCCTATTACTCTGAATTGTAAAGTTCATCCACATAGCTATAATTCCCTCTGATTTTTCAATCGACTCAAACTTTAATTCCAGCTGTAATTCACACAAGCCCCTCCCATCAAATCTACAGAACATTTAGAAGCAAAACACAAATAGAAACAATCATGACTGTAAAATATAAATCATAATAAAATATCTCAGTGGGTTATTTATTTATTTATTTATTTATTTAATAGCCTTAACATGGCTACATTATTCACTTAGGGCCTGTTAATAAGAATACATTGATAGTGTAAATGTCCAATACATGCATTCCACAAGGTTGTCATATGGCAGGCATATTAATATTAATTGTATCATTAAGATAAATTTATATTAATTGTAATATTAAGGGCGGCACTGTGGTGTAGTGGTTAGCACTGTCACCTCACAGCAAGAAGGTCCTAGGTTTGAGCCCAGTGGCTGATGGGGGCCTTTCTGTGCGGAGTTTGTATGTTCTCCCTGTATTTGTGTGGGTTTCCTCTGGGTGCTCTGGTTTCCCCAACAGTCCAAAGACATGCAGGTTAGGCTAATTGGTGGCTCTAAATTGACCGCAGGTGTGGGTGTGAATGGTTGTTTGTCTCTATGTGTTAGCCCTGTGATGACCTGGTGACTTGTCCAAGATGTACCCTGCCTCTCGCCCATAGTCAGCTGGGATCATTCATAGTCAGCTTGCCTGTGACCCTGTACAGGATAAGCGGATACAGATGATGGATGGATGTAATATTAAGATTACATAAATAGATTTGCAATATCAGCATCAGTTAAAGTCAAACTGAGACTTTGCTTTCTGTATGGTGTTTGCTTAGTAATCATATTCAGTTTCACATGAATATTGCAGAATCACAATTTTTGAATTGACCAAATCCTCCCCCTCATCTCTATATTGTTCTGTATCTCCTTTCCTTTTTATTGGATAAAGTTTTTGCACATAAAATTGCACACATCTTTACCTATGATTTTGTTTTTCCAGCCTGAGAAACTAGTGAATAAATAAATAAATATAACCCCGATTCCAAAAAAGTTGGGACAAAGTACAAATTGTAAATAAAAATGGAATGCAATAATTTACAAATCTCAAAAACTGATATTGTATTCACAATAGAACAAAGACAACATATCAAATGTCAAAAGTGAGACATTTTGAAATTTCATGCCAAATATTGGCTCATTTGAAATTTCATGACAGCAACACATCTCAAAAAAGTTGGGACAGGGGCAATAAGAGGCTGGAAAAGTTAAAGGTACAAAAAAGGAACAGCTGGGGGACCAAATTGCAACTCATTAGGTCAATTGGCAATAGGTCATTAACATGACTGGGTATAAAAAGAGCATCTTGGAATGGTAGTGGCTCTCAGAAGTAAAGATGGGAAGAGGATCACCAATCCCCCTAATTCTGCACCAACAAATAGTGGAGCAATATCAGAAAGGAGTTTGACAGTGTTAAATTGCAAAGAGTTTGAACATATCATCATCTACAGTGAATATCATCAAAAGATTCAGAGAATCTGGAACAATCTCTGTGCGTAAGGGTCAAGGCCGGAAAACCATACTGGGTGCCCATGATCTTCGGGCCCTTAGACGGCACTGCATCACATACAGGCATGCTTCTATATTGGAAATCACAAAATGGGCTCAGGAATATTTCCAGAGAACATTATCTGTGAACACAATTCACCGTGCCATCCGCCGTTGCCAGCTAAAACTCTATAGTTCAAAGAAGAAGCGGTATCTAAATATGATCCAGAAGCGCAGACGTCTTCTCTGGGCCAAGGCTCATTTAAAATGGACTGTGGCAAAGTGAAAAACTGTTCTGTGGTCAGACGAATCAAAATTTGAACTTCTTTATGGAAATCAGGGATGTCGTGTCATTCGGACTAAAGAGGAGAAGGACGACCCAAGTTGTTATCAGCGCTCAGTTCAGAAGCCTGCATCTCTGATGGTATGGGGTTGCATTCGTGCGTGTGGCATGGGCAGGTTACACATCTGGAAAGACACCATCAATGCTGAAAGGTATATCCAGGTTCTAGAGTAACATATGCTCCCATCCTGACGACATCTCTTTCAGGGAAGACCTTGCATTTTCCAACATGACAATGCCAAACCACATACAGTACTGCATCAATTACAGCATCATGGCTGCGTAGAAGAAGGGTCCGAGTACTGAACTGGCCAGCCTGCAGTCCAGATCTTTCACCCATAGAAAACATTTGGCACATCATAAAACAGAAGATACGACAAAAAAGACCTAAGACAGTTGAGCAACTAGAATCCTACATTAGACAAGAATGGGTTAACATTCCTATCCCTAAACTTGAGCAACTTGTCTCCTCAGTCCCCAGACGTTTACAGACTGTTGTAAAGAGAAAAGGGGATGTCTCACAGTGGTAAACATGGCCTTGTCCCAACTTTTTTGAGATGTGTTGTTGTCATGAAATTTAAAATCACCTAATTTTTCTCCTTAAATGATACATTTTCTTAGTTTAAACATTTGATATGTCATCTATGTTCTATTCTGAATAAAATATGGAATTTTGAAACTTCCACATCATTGCATTCCATTTTTATTTACAATTTGTACTTTGTCCCAACTTTTTTGGAATTGGGGTTGTATGTATATATATCAGCTGGATAGTACAGTGGTAACGCTCACTGACTATGACGCAGGAGATCGGGGTTCGAATCCCGGTCGGGGCAAAACATCATCCAGTAAGGGTCCTTAGGCAAAAAACCCTCATGATATATCAGCCTACCTCAGGAATGAGTGAAAACATAACTGATAGAGTCATACCGGCTCAGACGTCACCCGGGTCAACAAGGTCTGCGTCAGTTGCTAGGGAACCAGGGCAAACTGATGAGAAATGGGCTACTGGAACAAGACATCAATGGACGAGGACAGAAAATACGGATTTGCTGGAATGCTACTATACAAGCAATCCCAGAGAGAGGGGATACATGCAGCGAATGTGGGACCATTGGATACTTCGAAACCCACAATCAAGGCTAACAAAGAAACAGCTATTAGCCTAGTGTTAGAGGCTAATTAGAGGCCAAGGCATGGAGAGAAGTTAGCCAGCTTGCTGATCTACAGAAAGGGAACATGGTGAATAAAGGGGCGCCCAGGAAGTACAACTCACTCTCCATACCAGAGGCACTCGAAACTGCCAAACAGTTTCTGGCCACCCGGTTGAAGAGATACACCAAGGAAGGAGAGGCCAGGAGAATAAACAAGCTGTTCTCCACTGAACCAGCCAAGGTGTACTCTCAATGGCAGGGGAACAACAACCGGTCAGACCCACCAAGAGCTGAGGTGGAAAAATACTGGAAAGACATATGGGAAAGAAAGGCATCACACAACACCGATGCCCAATGGTTAGTGGACCTAAGAGCTGACCACAGCAACCTCCCAGAACAAGAACCAGTAACCATCTCAATGGCAGACGTCCAAGAAAGAGTGTCAAAGATGAAGAGCTGGACAGCACCAGGCCCCGATATGATCCATACGTACTGGCTGAAGAAGCTAACTGCACTCCATGAACGCCTAGCAGCACAGATGAACCAGCTGCTGAGGGATGGAACCCACCCAGAATGGCTAACCCAAGGCAGGACAGTCCTAATCATGAAGGACCCCCAGAAGGGACCCATCCCATCCAACTACCAGCCAATTACCTGTCTCTGCACAACATGGAAGGCCCTGTCAGGCATCATTGCGGCAAAAATGAGTAAGCATGTGGCTCAATACATGAGCGAGGCACAGAAAGGAATTGGCAGTAACACCAGAGGAGCCAAGCACCAGCTACTGGTCGATAGAACAGTCGCCCGAGACTGTAAGAAGAGACAGACCAACCTGTGCACTGCCTGGATTGACTACAAGAAAGCCTACGACTCAATGCCACACACATGGATACTGGAATGTCTGGAACTGTATAAGATCAACAGGAACCTAAGGACCTTCATACAGAACTCAATGGAAATGTGGAAGACAACCCTAGAGGCCAACTCAAAACCCATTGCCCAAGTCAACATCAAGTGCGGCATATACCAAGGAGATGCGCTATCACCACTGCTGTTCTGCATAGGCCTGAACCCCCTCAGTCAGATCATCATGAAGAGCGGCTACGGGTACCGATTCCGTAGTGGGGCAACAATCAGCCACCTGCTCTACATGGATGACATCAAGCTGTATGCCAGGAACGAGCGAGAAATAGACTCGCTGATCCACACCACCCGGATCTACAGCGATGACATAGGGATGTCATTCGGATTGGACAAGTGTGGCCGGATGGTCTCAAAGAGAGGCAAGATGATCCGGACTGAAGGGATTGACCTACCAGAGGGCAACATAGGTGATATCCAAGACAGCTACAAGTACTTTGGCATCCCACAGGCTAATGGAAACCATGAAGAGGCCACAAGGAAGTCAACCACAGCCAAATACCTCCAGAGAGTAAGGCAGGTCCTGAAAAGTCAGCTGAATGGTAAGAACAAGGTCCGAGCCATCAACATATATGCACTACCAGTCATCAGATACCCTGCTGGTATCATAAAGTGGCCAAAGGAGGAGATAGAAGCCACAGATATCAAGACTAGAAAGCTCCTCACCATGCATGGAGGGTTCCACCCCAAGTCCAGCACCCTGAGACTATACACTAAGGGGAAAGAGGGAGGCCGAGGGCTAGTGAGCGTCAAGACCACGGTCCAGGATGAAACATCGAAAATCCGAGAATACATCAGAAAGATGGCCCCAAAGGATGAACTGCTAAGTGAATGTCTCAGGCAGC
This sequence comes from Neoarius graeffei, assembly GCF_027579695.1. Lineage (NCBI taxonomy): Eukaryota > Metazoa > Chordata > Actinopteri > Siluriformes > Ariidae > Neoarius > Neoarius graeffei. Next base: position 91,959,515 of record NC_083574.1, on the reverse strand, counting down.
AGAACCCTGATGAGAGTGCAGAGGAGGAGGAGGAACAGACAACCTGGAGGGACAAACCCCTACATGGCATGTACCACCGTCAGATAGAGGAAGTGGCTGATATCAAGAAATCCTACCAGTGGCTGGATAATGCAGGACTGACAGACAGCACAGAGGCACTAATCATGGCAGCACAAGAACAGGCCATAAGCACAAGAGCCATAGAGGCCAGGATCTACCAGAGTAGATCAGACCCAAGATGCAGACTGTGCAAAGAAGCCCCTGAAACAGTCCAGCACATAGTAGCAGGGTGTAAGATGCTAGCTGGATCAGCGTACATGGAGAGGCACAACCAAGTGGCTGGGATAGTATACAGGAACATCTGCAACCAGTATGGAATAGAAATACCCAAGTCCCAATGGGCCATACCACAGAAGGTGGCTGAGAACAACAGGGCCAAGATTCTGTGGGACTTCAGCTTCCAGACTGACAAACAGATCCTGGCTAACCAACCGGACATAGTGGTGGTGGACAAAGAGCAGAAGAGGGTGGTGGTGATAGATGTGGTGATCCCAGCTGATGCCAACATCAGGAAGAAGGAACATGAGAAACTTGAGAAGTATCAAGGGTTGAAAGAGCAGCTGGAACGGATGTGGAAGGTCAAGGGTTGCGTGGTCCCCGTGGTAGTGGGGGCACTTGGGGCAGTAACCCCCAAACTGGGAGAGTGGCTCCAGCAAATCCCAGGAACAACATCTGAAGCCTCAGTCCAGAAGAGCGCAGTCCTAGGAACATCGAAGATACTGCGCAGAACCCTCAAACTCCCAGGCCTCTGGTAGAGGACCCGAGCTTGAGGATGACATGGATACCACCCCCCCGCCGGGGGTGAGAAGGAGATTTTTATATATATATATATATATATAAAAATCTCCTTCTCACCCCCGGTGAGAATTCTGCTGTCATGTTGAGATAGCATGCAGTGTCAGTCGGTTTAGTACGTTCGTCAGATATTACAATATAAGCCTGGTGATAAAATTAACAATTTAGTACAAAAATTAAGTCAGTCTAGGAGAGGAAATGTTGGTTATGTGTCTATGCCAACAATTTGGCAACATTATTCATGTCAAGACACAGCGGAGACAGTGCCTAGTGTGGAAAGTTATCTATCCAGCAGTCCACTTTTGATTGGATCACCTGAGATGGAAGTCTGAATTGGGTCAAAGTTCAAAACATATTTAAATAATTCTCAATGGAAAGATTATATACATCAATACATATTGATGTATTTTATTTGCATGATATCATTTACCAGTTGGTTGTACCAAATACCACAACAGCCAGGAGGAAAATTTATTGTTTTGTTGGCAATTGCTCCTGGTGGGCCTGGTGTGCAGTCATAATAACAGACAGTTTTCTTTTCACAACAGCCTTCCTGGTACCTGAGGGATGGCTCTCAGAGCACACAGACACTAGCACCTGCCACACATGAGGGAAAACTATTGCTGCAATAACAATAATAAACTGTAATGTGACATGTTTTCACATGTTAGTGGTGCTGGTTTGTGAAATGATAAGTCACCAGTGTTTTAAAATATCCACTTGGGAATTCAGTTAAGTTCTTTGAAATAAATAAATAAATAAAAATAAAAAAAGATTGTCATCCTTTTGCCTACATGACCTTTTAATATGCCTCTGGTCTTTTGGGCATATTTCATTTTAGTAGCAGATGATGACCACTTTTTATGGCTCTTCACAAATTTAGTAGTTTGTTTCTTGCTGGAGAATCACAATTGTTAACAAAAATTATCAATTGCTATTATGTAGCAATTATCTTTATATTTTCAGACCTTAACATAATAGATGTAATGAAGGTAGAAATGTTACATGCTTGCATGTAGAGGGTTTACCACAACTATTTTTTACATGCAAGAAGGGGTGTTATATGCAAGGAGAATATACAGAAAATGATTCCCCACAAAAAGAGTCTTCCCTCCATTATCCATAACCACTTATCTCGTGCAGGGTTGTGGGCAAGCTGAAGCCTTTCCCAGCTGACTATGGACGAGACGTGGGGTACACCCTGCACAACTTGTCAAATCATCGCAAGGCTGAAACATTGAGACAAACGCCAATTCACAATCACATTCACACCTACGGTCAATTTAGAGCTACCAATTAGCCTAACCTGCATGTCTTTGGACTGCAGGGGAAACCGGAGCACCCAGAGGAAACCCACACAGACACGAGGAGAACATGCAAAATCCTCACAGAAAGACCCCTGTCGGCCACTGGGCTCGAACCCAGAACCTTCTTGCTGTGAGGTGACAGTGCTAACCACTACACCACTGCCCTGCCCATCTATCTATCTATCTATCTATCTATCTATCTATCTATCTATCTATCTATCTATCTATCTATCTATCTATCTATTAATTACTTACTTGCATTGCTCAAATCCATTACATTTCCTCCCATATGCATTTAAATTCTTTTCCTGAATTTGTCTGAGGAATATGCTGATGTTTCTATACTCCTCTGTTCTCTCTCCAATTTTTTTGTGAAATACAAAAGACATTGTCACCTTTGTAGTGGAATGCTTGATATTATCCACTTCCAATACCCTTCCTCAGGGACTGCTATAATCATTGTGGCTATGCTGTTAATTTGTTCATAATGTTTGCTGCTTATTGTTCCTATTGATGTTTTTAAGACACTTTTGTGTGAAATAGCAGACAGAAAATAACTTGGAATTAACTTGAATTTTTAGTAATTTATTTGTTTATTTATTTTCTTTTGCTCTCATATATTGCAGGCTACAGCTGAAATAAGGTCTAAATGTGTGAAACAATATAATGAATTCATAGGGTATATACACGTGTGTAATGCACTATATGGGAATTATACAGGGCCCAGTTGCTGAATTTGTCACAGACACAACATTGCTTCAGCCAGTTTTCCATACAGTAATGTTAAAGGACATAAAACCAGTCCCTTAACCTGCATGTGCACAGCTAATTTTATTGATGATAAATCAATGAGAGTGCACTTAGAAATTACAATTTTGGAACAATTTTATTTATTTGTTTGTAAACAATTAGTAATTTGAGAATTTTGTGAGAAAACCTGTCTTAAAAGTGAAAGGGCAACACATAACACATAATAACAACAATACCAACACACACACACACACACACACACACACACAGAATGTGGACGTGTGTGTGTGTGTGTGTGTGTGTGTGTGTGTGTGTGTGTGTTTTGTTTTGTTTGGTCAATTTGTTGTTATTGTTGTTGTGTTCTGTCATATCTTTTAAGACAGCTTTTCCCACAATATATCTAATTGTTCACAAAAATTAAAGAATGTGTTCTAGCTTAAACAACAGGATAATATCTAAAGAGTTACATCACTGAGTAGGTGCATTCCCCATCATTTGCTTTTTAGTGCTTTTTTCTGGTTTCAATATGATTATATAACACTTTGGAACAAATATGCAGAATAGTAAACCAAAGCTTGAGGCCAAAATAGCAAATATCTCTACAGCGACAGTGAATTTTCCAGGAGAGCTGACGTAAGCAGGAATAAAGGTGATCCAAACTGCACAGAATATGAGGATGCTGAATGTGATAAATTTGGCTTCATTGAAATTGTCAGGCAGCTTCCGGGCCAGAAAAGCCAAAATAAAACACAAAAGAGCCAGGAGTCCTATATAACCCAGCACAGCCCAGAAACCTATTGCTGAGCCGACATTACATTCTAATATGATCTTTTCCTTATAGTATTTCATATTTTTGTAAGGAAAAGGAGGGGATATGGTTAACCATAGTTAACAATAACTGTGAACTGTGAAAAGTGAACTGGGGAGGCAGTTCCAGGTCCATCTACAACAACTCTGTGTAAAGGGGGACATGGGGGTGGGGAAGGCTCCACCCCTCCACCCTCCCTCAGGGATTTCCAAGCAGAAGAGTCACGCAATGAGACTCTAAAACAGGGGTGTCAAACCTGATCCATAAAGGGCCTTGTGGCTGCAGGTTTTCATTCCAGCCATGCAGCAGCACACCTGACTTGGCTCATTCAATCAACTGAACTGTCTTCACACAGTCAAATACTTGCAGCCACACCCACCCTTGATTAAAGGGTGGGTGTGTCAGTTGATTGAATAAGCCAAATCAGGGTGCTGCTGCATGGCTGGAATGAAAACCTGCAGCCACACGGCCCTTTATGGATCAGGTTTGACACCCCTGCTCTAAAACATGCTTTTGACCAATAACAGTAATCAGTGGCCAAACCCTCCAGCCCCGCATTGCGTTTGTCCATCTGTACTTTTCAGTTATTAAAGATAGATGAAACCAAGTGATGCTGGACTCTTAGACCCAAGAACAGATGACCCAGTTGTTGGTTCTGAAGAGCCACAAGGAACTCCTGTTCCATGTGGCTTACCATAATCCCATGGCTGGACAATTGGGGATGGATAAAACATTAAACCATCTCATGGCTCACTTCTATTAGTCGGGCACTTGTGGCGATGTTCACAGGTGGTGTGTGGCATGCCATGAATGTCAACTAGGAAACCCACTGGTCCAGAAAGGTGTCAGCATTATCTTTTTCAGCATTTTGTACTACAGTAGCTCTTCTAAGGGATTGGACCATATAGGCTAGCCTTCATGCCCCATACGAATCAGTGAGCCTTGGCCACCCACGACTCTGCCACTGGTTCACTGGTTGTCCTTCCTTGGACCACTTTTGGTTGGTACTAATCACTGCATACTGGGAGCATCCCACAAGATGTGCCATTTTGTAGATGCTCAGACCCAGTCATCTAGCCGTGTGTGTGTGTGTTTTCTCATAGCAGTCAAGATGAATGCTAATGTTAATGTGTCCAATCAGTGGGTGTAACCACAATGCACAGTGACTTCTACAAATGAGAGACATAATGTATGTACAGTAGAAAGACAGTGGTTTCCATGTAACCCAAATGACCCAGAAATACACTGACCTACATGAAAACATTTTGCGATATCTCACAAAAGATTTGTGATGTCTTGCAAAGTTTTTGTGAGAGCTTGCAAAAGTATATCTTTTTTTTCTCCATGTTTTTTTCTCCTTGTCCCTTCCAGGTACTCTGCATTTTTGGCATATTTACTGAACCCCTGGACCATTTATTTTCCAAAGTGCATCATTGCATGATTTCTGTTGTCATGTTTTTATATCCAATCTACTGTAGTCCTCTCACCCACTGCGGAGGCTGTAGCTCTTCTGTGTGAGATAAAAGCAACATTATGTTATTGCTTGTGATAGCAAAGGCCTTCCAGTACCCATTCTTATGCACTGTCATAATAAAGGTGGCAATACTGTTTATTTATTCATAATTTTTATTACTTATACAGTAGTTCCTACTCACAACTAGCCAAAGTGCTTCACGAGGTAAACCAGTGCTTTAGTTTACATGGGGAATTTTTCTGAAGAGCTGTGTACACAGACAAACAAAAAACAGAAAATTAATATTTTATTTGTCTTATTTTCTGATTTACTAAATGCTTCATCTGGAAAAAAAAAATATTTTAAAAATCTGATTTTGGGTATTTCTAATTTAACATTAGTAATCAATATAATATTTTCATAGGGCATATGCATATGTAGTGTGCAAGATTTCTGTAATTTTGGATATGGCCCAGTTTCCATGAATTAATATTAAAATCACACAGTTATAAAATTGGTCAGCTATCCTGGATGGGTACAGCTACTTTTACTGATGACTGGCCTTTGACAGTGCATTTACATACAGAATGTAATATACAGAAATACATATGTATTGTGTGGTTTGACACCTTTTTAATCTCCTATTTAATCTCAGATTATGGTATAAAATGTAAAGATGTATGTTGTATAACTCTGTTTATGGCAGTATCTGTTTATGGCTTAAGCTGGGGATAAACACATTTTAAAGAAAGAGAAAATTTTGTGGGAAATGAAATTCCAAAATATATGTGAAAAACAGGTTATGTAATCATACTTCTTACACTAACCAATGATGATTGGTTAGTTAATATGGTTGGTTAGATAATATGATTTTGTGCATGGTACCACAAAATTCAGACAAAAGATAACAGTTTATTTGTTACAGTTCTTGAATTGGTACAGTTGTGGTCAAAAGTTTACATACACTCATCATGGACATGCATATCAAAGCGATATTAAGGTTTCAATGGCTTCTTTTAACTGTTCATTTTCTGGGGGAAAATGATTGGAGTTATAAAACATACATCTTTTCATTTTTTAATAAGTTGTAATTTATTTTAGGTTTTCTGAAATCAACACAGGCTAAAATTATACATAAAGAGTCAAAAATATGCATACACCCACTTTGGTTATTAATTAGGTGGTGCTGAAAATTCCAAAATGTCTTTTATTAAAACCAAGGCCTCTTACCTTCCTCTTAGTGATCACGACTGACTACAGCTGGTAGCTTCTCTGTGCCAACATAAAAAAGGCTTTCTTGACAAGTACAAATTATTGGGAGGTGTAGCCACTTTGCCAAGGTCTGGAAGAAGATGTAAACTGTCCCTCTCAATTGAGAGGACATTGCTTTGGTTGATCAGGAGCCACCAAGACACAGGTCTGCCATGAACTGGAAGTGCTGGAACATCATTGCCACTGTCTCCAATCAAGTAAGTTTTACATTGCCATGGTCTGAGAGACTACTGTGGAAGACAGAAGGTGCTTCTCCAAAATTGACACGTTCAAGCTCAACTATAGTTTGCAGCTGACCACATAGACAAATAATAATAATAATAATAATACTTCCGGAGGAAAGTTTTATGGCCAGATAAGATAAAGATAGAGTTGTTTGGCCACAGTGACCAGAGGTATGTTTTGGAGGAGTAAAGGTAAAGCATTCAACCCCAAGAACAGTGTCAAGTATCGTTAAACAAAGTAGATTGAATGATGAAGGAGGACTACCTAAGAATTCTTCTGCATAACCTCAAACCATCAGCTGGACAATTGAAACTTGGACACAATTGGTTGTTCCAACTGGACAGTGACCCAAACACATAAAATCTGTTTGTGAAATGGATAAAGCAGGCAAATATTAAGCTTATGGACTGGCCTTTGCAAATTCCTGACGTCAACCCTATCAAAAAGATGTAGACTGTGCTTCAGAGTTGAGTCTGTGCCAGGAAATCAACAAATGTAATTGAAATTGACTAATTCTGCATAGAAAGTTCATCAAATACCCACCAGAATTCTGCCAGAAGCATGTTGATGGCTATCAGAAGCATCTGGAAAAGGTGAAATTGGCTAAAGGACATTGAACCAAATATTAGGTGTGCTTTATGGATATTTTTTTTACCCTGAATGTATAATTTTGACCCTGTGTTGAGTTCAGAAAACCCAAGATGAATGAAAACATGCACCAAATTATTATTATTTTTTTAATGTTGTACAATCATTCTTCACCAGAAAAAGACCAGTGCAAAGAAATCAATGAAGGTCCAATATTACCATGAAATTCATGTCCATGATCAGTGTTTGTAAATTTCTGATCTCAACTGTATTTCTTTATGCTAATGAATTTTAAATGTTTTGGCTGAAGCTAGGATATTCCTTTAAAATATGATACAAAATTTAAACAAAGCATATTGATCACAAATATCCTGACAGCTAAATCACTTAGTAGGTGCCTTCCCCATCATTTGCTTCTTTGTATTCTTATCTGGTTTCAATATGATTATATAACACTTTGGAACAAATATGCAGATCAGTAACCCAAAACTTGATGTTAAAATGGCAAATATCTCTACAGCTACAGTGAATTTTCCAGGAGAGCTGACATAAACAGGAATAAAGGTGATCCAAACTGCACAGAATATGAGGATGCTGAATGTGATGAATTTGGCTTCATTGAAATTGTCAGGCAGTTTCCGGGCCAGAAAAGCAAAAATAAAACACAAAACAGCCAGGAGCCCTATATAACCTAGCACAGCCCAGAACCCTATAGCTGAGCCTACATTACATTCTAATATGATCTTTTCCTTGTAGTATTTCATATTTTTGTATGGAAAGGGAGGGGATATTGTTAACCACAGTACACAAATAATGACCTGTACAAGAGTGAAGACAAGTACACTGAGTCTCTGCTGTAGAGGCCCAAACCATTTCATTACATTACTCCCAGGAAGTGTAGCCCTGAAGGCCATTAACACCACTACTGTTTTCCCCAGAACACAGGAAATGCAGAGGACAAATGTGGTCCCAAATGCTGTGTGGCGCAACATACAGGACCATGTAGAAGGCTGACCAATGAATGTAAGTGAACAGAGGAAACACAGAGTGAGTGAGAATAGCAGCAAGAAACTCAGTTCAGAATTATTTGCTCTAACAATTGGTGTTTCCTTGTGTATAAAGAAAATTACAGCAATGCAGATGGTGAAAGATACTCCTAATAAAGAGAACAATACAAGAATGATTCCCATTATTTCCTGAAATGACAAGAATTCAATCAGCTTTAAGACACATCTGTCTTTTTTGTCATTAGACCACAGTTCAGGTGGGCACGTGATGCACGTTATAGAATCTAAAGGAAGAGAAAACAAATATGAATTCAGGTCACTGCAGTTGTATTGTATTTATTCACTTAATGAAACTTTGAAATATTTCTGTGTCTTTTGTGCATTACTGAAATTATCCACTACCCATTATACCTGTTATATTACTGATTTCTCCATCTGCACAAGGTATACAGTCAAAACAGCAGATTGGCCTTCCTTTCTGCACAGCCTTCCGGGTGCCCAGGGGACAACTTGGACTACATACAGAGACTGGCACCTGAAAAACATTTTTATTGTACATAATTATTGATCTTTTTCTAATACCTTTATTGTACATGTCATCCCTTCACATCAATATTCTCATTTACCTCTGCTTTGTTTTGGGCCCAGGTTATACTGATGTTGTTAAATGACAGCTGAAGGTGTGTTTGCAAAGAGCCATCGTAGAAGCCCACTTTAACAAACACAATTTGACCATCTTTACCTTGTTGCCAATTTAGCAGTTCATATCTTGCTGCTGGGTCTCCATTTTCATCAAAGTATACATCCTCTCCAGTTGTAGAGGTGAAATGGAGTTTCTTCAACTCACTGACTACCTAAATCAAGCATTGTAAACTCTTCAGTGACAAATATAAGCATTTTTTTTTTCACCAGGCTATCCTGTTATACTTACCTGCCATGGTTTGTTATCTGTGATGTTTGCACATTCTAAAGAACCTTCATGTCCACTCTCTGTCTTTGAACAGCTATATATCTTATGTAGGGCATAAGCCACAGCATAAACAGCCTTGTAAACATTATTTGCGATTCGTAATTCTGAAACATCTGTATACATATTTTGAACTTGACTGAGACTTTCATTGCCTTTGCACAATTGTTTAATCTCAACATTTTCCTGTGTAGGAAGCTTACATTCAAATATTGTCTCCCATAACTCTTTGTAAATAGCTGCATCAGAAACTGGATTTAATTTAGTCAGAAATTCCCCAAGGCCATTGATTTGAGCTTTTGGGATAGCAAAACCCATGGATCCTATCAGAAGATGCTGCCATTGCACAATGGCTGGGTTAGAAATCCAGGACTCACTTCCAATCCACTGAAACCCAGTCAAGTTCTGTAAAGCCATTTCCTTTAGAAGAACCCCAAGGTCAGAATATGAGACAAAAGTTACAATAGCTTTGGAGGTTGAAGCCTTGATAATCTCAACTAATTTCAGAATTTTTTCTCTGGGGTCCGTCCGAAAGAATGGTATGGAATACTCAACACAGATTCCCACTTCTTTGGCTGCAACGATGAATTCATTTATGCCATTGTTCCCATAGTCATTATCACTACATACAGCCCCTACCCATGTCCAGCCAAAATGCCTGACCAACTTAGCCAAAGCTCTGCTCTGGTAGTAATCACTGGGAACAGTTCTGAAGAAAGATGGGTATTTCTTCCTGTCACTTAGGCAGGCACATGTTGCCAAGTGACTGACCTGTAATACACAGATTTCAATAACCTAGTTAACTTTGTACTTATCTTTAAATATCAGGTATGTTCATAGTTCACCATGAAAAGTATGAATGTTTTTACTCATATTAAAATATTTTTACACAAAAATGATGTAGTCTTACCACAGGTATTTTCAAAGGTCCCACAGTAGCAGCAATGGCAATAGTGGGGCTGGATGATGCTTGTCCTATGATTGCTTGAACTGTATCAGGTATGGAGCAAGACATTACAGATGTATTTTTCCCATTTCCATTAACTAAGGATAACGAGGCTCTTGTAGTTATTTCAATTGATTCACAGGCATCATAGATTTTATAACCCAGTTTGACTCCAGGAAGTATATCAGTTCTGTTGTTGATTTCTTCAATGGCAAATAGCATTGTTTGTGCATTTTGAAATTCACGAAGGCTTAGACTACAGGACAACAGAAACAAAACCACATGTCTTTTTAGTGAACTCCACAATCACCAATAAAGTAACAGGTTTGTAAATGTTATAATTCAAACAATTTAAGAAAATATTCCTGATCTTATTAAATTGACAAGATCTTAAACCAATGTTATAAGTCCACTCCCCAAATTCAAATTCCCCAAATGACCCCTCACCTTCTGCATTTTGGTTGCCAGGGCCCAGATGTAAAAACATGTGTGGTCTGGTCCCATTTTACATGCAAGGAAAAGACACCACCAATCAGTACATCACCATCTTTGCTGAGTTGAGGAGAATTGAGCAGGCCTAACAAGCTGCAGTGTGGATCAGTTGCTCTCACCTGAGTGAATAATAGCCATGTATGCAGAAACCTCATTCTCATCCCACTCTAAATGCCATGACCACAGTTTAGGCTTTTATAGAATCCTTTGACTCACAAAATTAACCTGTCCCTTGTGTGTAGCCATAAGAAGTGCATTACCTCATTATTTTGCACTACTTACAAGAAGAAACATGTTTTTCATTGCAATACAAAATATAAGAAATACGGTAATAATAACTTGCCTTATGCCTAATGGTCATTTTCTTGAGAAACATGTCTGTATCATGTTATAGACCTAATTATGCATATGCACTAAAAAAATTAAAAAAAGATTATATATTTTGTTATGTCTTAATCTTGAATTAATTACAGTGGCTTGAAAAAAAATATTCACCCCCCCCCCCCCCGGTGTTTGTCCTGTTTTGTTGCATTAAAAGATGGAATTAAAATGCATTTTTGGAGGGTTTGCACCATTTGATTTACACAACATGCCTACAGCTCAAAAGGTGAAAATTGTTGTTTTACTGTGACACAAACAATAATTAAGATGAAAAACAGAAATCTGGAGTGTGCATAGGTATTCTCCCCCTTTTGTATGAAACCTCTAAATACTGTAAGAGCTGGTCAAGCCAATTCACTTCAGAGGTCACATAATTAGTTGATTAAGATCCACCTGTGTGCAAAGTGTCACATGATCTGTCACATGATGTCTGTATAAATCAACCAATTCTGGAAGGATCCTGACTCTGCAACACTACTAAGCAAGCAACATGAAAGCCAAGGAGCACTCCAAACATGTCAGAGACAAACTTGTGAAGAAGTATAGATCAGGATTGGGTGATAAAACATATCCCAAACTTTGAATATCCCAGGGAGGACCATTAATTCATTATAGCAAAATAGAAAGAATATGGCACCACTACAAACCTATAGGCTGCCCATAAAAATTCACAGACTGGGCAAGGAAGGCATTAATCAGAGATGCATCAAAGACACCAAAGATAACACTGAAGGAGCTGCAAAGATCCACAGCAGAGATGGGAGTATCTGTCCATAGGACCACTCAAGCCGTGCACTCCACAGAGCAGGGCTGTATGGAAGAGTGGCCAGAAAAAAAAGCCATTGCTTAAGAAAACACATTTGGAGTTTGCCCAACAGCATATGGCAGACTCCCCAAAAACATGGAAGAAAATTCTCTGGTCAAATGGGACTAAAATTGATCTTTTTGACCATCATAGGAAATGCCATGTGTGGCACAAACCCAATACCCTGAGAACACCATTCCTACAGTGAATCATGGTGGTGGCAACATCATGCTGTGGGGATAATTTACATCTGCAGAGACAGGACAGCTGGTCAGGACTGAAGGAAAGATGGATGGCACTAATTACTAGGCAATTCTGGAGGAAAACCTGTTTGAGTCAGCCAGAGGTTTGAGACTGGGACAAAGGTTCACATTCCAGCAGGACAATGACCCTAAACATACTGATAAAGCTATGCTGGAGTGGTTTAAAGGGAAACATTTAAATGTCTTGGAATGGCCTAATTGAGAATCTGTGGCATAACTTGAAGATTGCTGTACACCAACGCAATCCATCTGAATTGAAAGAGTTGGAGAAGTGTTGCCTTAAGGAATGGGCAAAAATCCCAGTGGCTACAGGTGTTAAGATAATAGAGACATACCCCAAGAGACTTGCTGCTGTAATTGCAGCAAAAGGTGGCTCTACAAATTATTTTTTTTGGGGGTGAATACCTATGCACACTCCAGATTTCTGTTCTGTTTTTTTTTTCAACTTAATTATTGTTTGTGTCACAATAAAACAACAATTTTCACCTTTAAAGTTGGAGGCATGTTGTGTAAATCAAATGATGCTAACCACCCAAAGATCCATTTTAATTCCAGCTTCCAATGTGACAAAATAGGACAAACACACTAAGGGGCATGAATACTTTTGCAAGACACACACACACACACACACACACACACACACACACGTGTGTGTGTGTGTGTGTGTGTGTGTGTGTGTGTGTGTGTGTGTGTGTAAAAACATTAAGAGCCCACTTCAATTTTTTCTTAAATAAGCATCTTTATGAATGGCAGCCAATTTCAGTCCAGGGTCTTTGCTGGAATTCCAACACAAGTACACCTCATTTTACTTAATGGGGTCCTGATTAGGTGCTCGCCTGAACCAAATCTCATTTAACAATGAAAAGTATAAAAAACACTGCTGTGTTCATCACTATTCTCTTGCAATAGAAGCAGTAGTAGTAATGCCTTAAATTTAATTGTAAGACAAAAATATCTATTCATCATGCCAAATTAGAGAAAAAGAAAAGTTTTGAGTGAGAAAAAGAAGGGTGCGATTCTGGCTTTACTGGCAGAAGGGTACAGTGAGCATCAGGTTGCTTCCATCATCAAAATTTCAAAATGGCAGTTCATAAGAACAAGATCAAGCAGCAGACATTGGGGACAATAAAGTTAGTGGCAGAGGGCAAAAGCTACTTTCCATTGGCCAGGATGATCATCATTTCCTTAGAATGTCACTCAGCAACCATAAGATGACATCAAGTGACCTATGTAAAGAATGGAAAATGGCAGCTGGAGTTAAGTGCACTGTTGAGGCCCAAACCATTTCATGATATTACTACCTGGAAGTGTCGCCCTGAAGGCCATTAACACCACTACTGTTTTCCCCAGAACACAGGAAATGCAGAGAACAAAGGTGATCCCAAATGCTGTGTGGCGCAGCATACAGGACCACTTAGATGGCTGACCAATGAATGTAAGTGAACAGAGGAAACAGAGAGTCAGAGAGAACAGCAGCAAGAAGCTCAGTTCAGAATTATTTGCCCGAACAATTGGTGTGTCCTTGTGTTTAAAGAAAATTACAGCAATGCAGATGGTGAAAGATACTCCTAACAAAGAAAATGATACAAGAATGATCCCCATTATGTCCTCAAATGACAGGAATTCCACCAGTTTTAAGACACAGGTATCTTTCTTTTCATTAGACCACAGTTCAGGAGGGCACCTGATGCAAGTTATAGAATCTAAAAAGAAAAAGAAAAAAAGAAAAACAACAAAAGCAATAATAATAATAATAGCAATTTAGGTGCTTGGAATTCTATTGTATTTATTAGCCTAATAAATAATGATTGAAGGCAACAAATATTCATTATACCTGTTATATTACTGATTTCTCCCTCTGCACATGATATACAGTCAAAGCAGCAGATTGGCCTTCCTTTCTGCACAGCCTTCCTGATGCCTGGGGGACAACTCGGACTACACACAGAGACTGGCACCTGAAAAACATTTTTATTCTGTATATTTCTTCTAAAATATTTATTACACATTATGTCAATTTAGTCTGATATTTTCATTTGCCTGTGCTTTGTTGTGGGCCCAGGTTATACTGATGTTGTTAAATGACAGCTGAAGGTGTGTTTGCAAAGAGCCATCATAGAAGCCCACTTTAACAAAGACCATTTTACCATCTTTGTCTTGTTGCCAGTTCAGCAGTTCATACCTTGCTGCTGGGTCTCCATTTTCATCAAAGTATACATCCTCTCCAGTTGTAGAGGTGAAGTGGAGTTTCTTCAACTCATTTACAACCTAATTAAAGCATTTGACAATGACCACTAAGAAAAATAAGTTCATGTTTTTCATCAGACTATATTGTTACACTTACCTGCCATTGTTTATTCCCTGTTATGTTTGTACACACAGCAGGACTTTGTTGTCCACTCTCCAACGTTGAACAGTTATATATCTCATGTAGGGCATAAGCTACAGCATAAACAGCCTTGTAAACATTATTTGCAATTCGTAATTCAGAAACATCTGTATAATGGTTTTGAACTTGACTGAGACTTTCATTGCCCTTGCACAGTTGTTTCAATTGTACATTGTCTTGTGTGGGAAATTTACAATCAAATATTGTCTCCCACAACTCTTTGTAAATAGCTACATCAAAACCTGGATTAAGTTTTTTTACAAATCCCCCTAGGCCATTTATTTGAGCTTTCGGGATAGCAAAACCCATGGATCCTATCAGAAGATGCTGCCATTGAACAATTGCTGGGTTTATATCAGAAATCCAGGACTCACTTCCAATCCACTGAAACCCAGTCAAGTTCTGTAAGGCCATTTCCTTTAGAAGAAACCCAAGGTCAGAATATGAGACAAAAGCGACAATAACTTTGGAGGTTGAAGCCTTGATAATCTCAACTACTTTCAGAATTTTTTCTCTGGGGTCTGTCCTGTAGAATGCCTTAGAATATTCAACACAGATTCCCTCTTCTTTGGCTGCAATGATGAATTCATTTATGCCATTGTTCCCATAGTCACTATCACTGCATACGGCCCCTACCCATGTCCAGCCAAAATGCCTGACTAACTGAGCCAAAGCTCTGCTCTGGTAGTAATCACCTGGAACTGTTCTGAAGAAAGATGGGTATTTCTTCCTGTCACTTAAGCATGCACATGTTGCAAAGTGACTAATCTGAAATACAAAGATTTCAACAACATGTAATTTGCTGTGCTCATATTTATAATTCACCACTAAAAACTCATTCAACATTTAGATTGTTTTTTTCTTTTTAAGTAGTACACACAAAAGAAGAGGTCTTACCACAGGTATGTTTAAAGGTCCCACAGTTGCAGAAATGGCAATAGTGGAGCTAGATGATGTTTGTCTTATGATTGCTTGAACTGTATTGGACTTGGAACAAGACATTCCAGATGTAATTTCTCCATTTCCATTAGCCAAGGATAATGAGGCTCTTGTGGCCATTGCATGAGATCCACATGAATCATAGATTTTATAACCCAGTTTGACCCCAGGAAGAACATCAGTTCTGTTGTTGATTTCCTCAATGGCAAATACCATTGTTTGTGCATTCTGAAATTCACGGAGGCTTAAACTACAGAACCGATAAAATAAAAGTTGATAACATTTCAGTGAGCACCATAAGCACTAACACATGAACAGTTTTGTCAATATCCTAAAATATTATACAATTATATTTTATTCTAAAATCAAATAATATAAATAAGAAAATGTTTCTGGTTTCTTAAAATGGATAACTCTTGAACCAATTCCTATTCCCCTAATAAACCCTCTGTTAGGACTGGGACTGTTTTGGCCTCTAGAGGCCGCTGTTATTTCCTTTTCGTGTCATGTTTGTTTTGGCCTCTAGAGGCCACCACTGTTCCTGTGTTTTGTGTCTGTGTTAATTGCCTGTTTACTCCTGATTATTTTCACCTGTGTTCAATTTAGTTTGTGTATTTATACCCCCTGAGTTCATTCCTCTGGTCACGGAGTCTTTGTGCTGTTATGTTTATCTCCAGTTTCCTCTGTACTGTGTTCTTTGTTTTGCACTTTGCTTTTCTTTTAGATTTAGTAGTGACTGTGTTTTTGGATCTTCTGAGCTTTTGCATTTTTGCCTTTTCCTTTTTGGACTTTGAACTTTTGATATTTTATTTTTCCCTTTGTCTTCCCAGTGTTGGATTATACTGTTTTTTTTTTTTTGTTTGTTTGTTTTTTTGTTTTGCCCTGTATATAGTGTATATAGTATAAATAAACCTTTTGATACTTTTTCTACTTCTGCCTCACGCCTCTGCATTTGAGTCATCCCCCTGGTGGTCTAGTGGGGGTTTGCTGGATTATCACACCAATGAACCAGGTTTGAATCCCAGCAACACCCTCACCTTATGCATTTTGGTTGCCAGGGCCTAGATGTAAAGAAGTGTGTTCTCTGTTCCACTTTGGTGTGGAAGGAAAAGATACCACCAATCATTATATATCCATCTTTGCTAAGTTGAGGAGGATTGGCTTGGCCTAGTAAGCTGCAGGAAGGATCACTTGCTCTCACCTGAGTGAATAAAAGCCATGTGTGCAGCAACCTCATTCTCATCCCAACCGATACCATCACCAGTGCTTGGGCTTTTATATAACTCATTGGCTCCCAAGTTGACAAACCCTTGAGTGTGGGCTTAACAAGTGCATTACCTCATAATTGTACAATGTTTACTATAAGGCCCTTTTTTTGCCTTAAACTCTTCTCATCTCTTTATCTCTAGCCGCTTTATCCTGTTCTACAGGGTCGCAGGCAAGCTGGAGCCTATCCCAGCTGACTACGGGCAAAAGGTGGGGTACACCCTGGACAAGTCGCCAGGTCATCACAGGGCTGACACATAGACACAGACAACCATTCACACTCACATTCACACCTATGGTCAATTTAGAGTAGGTGGTGTGTATGACTGGTAATTACTAACACTGACCATTAGGCGGTGTTTAGGACTGGTAATTACTAACACTGCTCACTAGGCGGTGTGTATGACTGGTAATTACTAACACAGATATGGTGGCAGGCACACACAGGACCTAAACCGTCAGAAAACAACTCAATGTTTTTTTTTTTGTTTGTTTTTTTATGTATCCACACTCTATGCTTATGGGGTTCCACTTGCGCAGGCCTTTGGCCTGCACAGGAGCTCTGCTATAAACACTCTGCACAATTTTGGTGAGTAGAAAAGCATCTCAGAACGTACAACACATTCAACTTTAAGACAGAAGGGCTACAACAGCAGAAGACCATATTGAGTTCCACTTCTGTCAGCCAAGAACAATCAGCCTAGGCTGCAGTGGGCACAAGCTCACCAAAACTAGACAGATGAATACTCGAAAAAACATAGCCTAGTATGATGAAGCTCAATTTCTGCTGAGACACATAGATTTTGGTGCCAACAGCATGAATTCATGGATCCAACCCGCCTTGTGTCAATAGTCCAGGCTGGCGGAAATTTTGTAGTGGTATGAGGTATGTTTTCTTGGGATATTTTGGGCCCATTAATACACATCAGTCATTGCCTGATTGCTACAACTTATTTGAGTATTGTTGCTTACAATGTGCATCCTTTCATGGCCACAATTTACCCTAATTTAACCTAACATCTAAACGCTATTTACAGCATAAGAATGCACCATGCCACAAAGCAAAGGGCCATAAAAAGTGGTCATCATCTGCTACTAAAACACAACAGTCTCCACAGTTTAAACAGAATGGTGAAAAAAAAATAAGTGAACGACAGTTGTGGGTGGAAACACCATGTTGATAAGAGAGATCAGAGGAAAATGTCAAGATTGGTTTGACCTGCCAGGAAGGATATATTAACTCATCTAATCACTCTTTACAACCATGGTAAGCAGGGAAAAAAAAAAAAAAACATATTCTGCAACAGCAGAAGACCACATTGGGTTCCACTCCTGTCAGCCAACAACAGGAAATCTTAGAATCAAGACCAAGTTCCTATTAAAGTGGCCGGTGAGTGGATGATGATGGTGTCCCTACCAGTGTCCATATACATAGTGTCCTATTACTCTGAATTGTAAAGTTCATCCACATAGCTATAATTCCCTCTGATTTTTCAATCGACTCAAACTTTAATTCCAGCTGTAATTCACACAAGCCCCTCCCATCAAATCTACAGAACATTTAGAAGCAAAACACAAATAGAAACAATCATGACTGTAAAATATAAATCATAATAAAATATCTCAGTGGGTTATTTATTTATTTATTTATTTATTTAATAGCCTTAACATGGCTACATTATTCACTTAGGGCCTGTTAATAAGAATACATTGATAGTGTAAATGTCCAATACATGCATTCCACAAGGTTGTCATATGGCAGGCATATTAATATTAATTGTATCATTAAGATAAATTTATATTAATTGTAATATTAAGGGCGGCACTGTGGTGTAGTGGTTAGCACTGTCACCTCACAGCAAGAAGGTCCTAGGTTTGAGCCCAGTGGCTGATGGGGGCCTTTCTGTGCGGAGTTTGTATGTTCTCCCTGTATTTGTGTGGGTTTCCTCTGGGTGCTCTGGTTTCCCCAACAGTCCAAAGACATGCAGGTTAGGCTAATTGGTGGCTCTAAATTGACCGCAGGTGTGGGTGTGAATGGTTGTTTGTCTCTATGTGTTAGCCCTGTGATGACCTGGTGACTTGTCCAAGATGTACCCTGCCTCTCGCCCATAGTCAGCTGGGATCATTCATAGTCAGCTTGCCTGTGACCCTGTACAGGATAAGCGGATACAGATGATGGATGGATGTAATATTAAGATTACATAAATAGATTTGCAATATCAGCATCAGTTAAAGTCAAACTGAGACTTTGCTTTCTGTATGGTGTTTGCTTAGTAATCATATTCAGTTTCACATGAATATTGCAGAATCACAATTTTTGAATTGACCAAATCCTCCCCCTCATCTCTATATTGTTCTGTATCTCCTTTCCTTTTTATTGGATAAAGTTTTTGCACATAAAATTGCACACATCTTTACCTATGATTTTGTTTTTCCAGCCTGAGAAACTAGTGAATAAATAAATAAATATAACCCCGATTCCAAAAAAGTTGGGACAAAGTACAAATTGTAAATAAAAATGGAATGCAATAATTTACAAATCTCAAAAACTGATATTGTATTCACAATAGAACAAAGACAACATATCAAATGTCAAAAGTGAGACATTTTGAAATTTCATGCCAAATATTGGCTCATTTGAAATTTCATGACAGCAACACATCTCAAAAAAGTTGGGACAGGGGCAATAAGAGGCTGGAAAAGTTAAAGGTACAAAAAAGGAACAGCTGGGGGACCAAATTGCAACTCATTAGGTCAATTGGCAATAGGTCATTAACATGACTGGGTATAAAAAGAGCATCTTGGAATGGTAGTGGCTCTCAGAAGTAAAGATGGGAAGAGGATCACCAATCCCCCTAATTCTGCACCAACAAATAGTGGAGCAATATCAGAAAGGAGTTTGACAGTGTTAAATTGCAAAGAGTTTGAACATATCATCATCTACAGTGAATATCATCAAAAGATTCAGAGAATCTGGAACAATCTCTGTGCGTAAGGGTCAAGGCCGGAAAACCATACTGGGTGCCCATGATCTTCGGGCCCTTAGACGGCACTGCATCACATACAGGCATGCTTCTATATTGGAAATCACAAAATGGGCTCAGGAATATTTCCAGAGAACATTATCTGTGAACACAATTCACCGTGCCATCCGCCGTTGCCAGCTAAAACTCTATAGTTCAAAGAAGAAGCGGTATCTAAATATGATCCAGAAGCGCAGACGTCTTCTCTGGGCCAAGGCTCATTTAAAATGGACTGTGGCAAAGTGAAAAACTGTTCTGTGGTCAGACGAATCAAAATTTGAACTTCTTTATGGAAATCAGGGATGTCGTGTCATTCGGACTAAAGAGGAGAAGGACGACCCAAGTTGTTATCAGCGCTCAGTTCAGAAGCCTGCATCTCTGATGGTATGGGGTTGCATTCGTGCGTGTGGCATGGGCAGGTTACACATCTGGAAAGACACCATCAATGCTGAAAGGTATATCCAGGTTCTAGAGTAACATATGCTCCCATCCTGACGACATCTCTTTCAGGGAAGACCTTGCATTTTCCAACATGACAATGCCAAACCACATACAGTACTGCATCAATTACAGCATCATGGCTGCGTAGAAGAAGGGTCCGAGTACTGAACTGGCCAGCCTGCAGTCCAGATCTTTCACCCATAGAAAACATTTGGCACATCATAAAACAGAAGATACGACAAAAAAGACCTAAGACAGTTGAGCAACTAGAATCCTACATTAGACAAGAATGGGTTAACATTCCTATCCCTAAACTTGAGCAACTTGTCTCCTCAGTCCCCAGACGTTTACAGACTGTTGTAAAGAGAAAAGGGGATGTCTCACAGTGGTAAACATGGCCTTGTCCCAACTTTTTTGAGATGTGTTGTTGTCATGAAATTTAAAATCACCTAATTTTTCTCCTTAAATGATACATTTTCTTAGTTTAAACATTTGATATGTCATCTATGTTCTATTCTGAATAAAATATGGAATTTTGAAACTTCCACATCATTGCATTCCATTTTTATTTACAATTTGTACTTTGTCCCAACTTTTTTGGAATTGGGGTTGTATGTATATATATCAGCTGGATAGTACAGTGGTAACGCTCACTGACTATGACGCAGGAGATCGGGGTTCGAATCCCGGTCGGGGCAAAACATCATCCAGTAAGGGTCCTTAGGCAAAAAACCCTCATGATATATCAGCCTACCTCAGGAATGAGTGAAAACATAACTGATAGAGTCATACCGGCTCAGACGTCACCCGGGTCAACAAGGTCTGCGTCAGTTGCTAGGGAACCAGGGCAAACTGATGAGAAATGGGCTACTGGAACAAGACATCAATGGACGAGGACAGAAAATACGGATTTGCTGGAATGCTACTATATAAGCAATCCCAGAGAGAGGGGATACATGCAGCGAATGTGGGACCATTGGATACTTCGAAACCCACAATCAAGGCTAACAAAGAAACAGCTATTAGCTTAGTGTTAGAGGCTAATTAGAGGCCAAGGCATGGAGAGAAGTTAGCCAGCTTGCTGATCTACAGAAAGGGAACATGGTGAATAAAGGGGCGCCCAGGAAGTACAACTCACTCTCCATACCAGAGGCACTCGAAATTGCCAAACAGTTTCTGGCCACCCGGTTGAAGAGATACACCAAGGAAGGAGAGGCCAGGAGAATAAACAAGCTGTTCTCCACTGAACCAGCCAAGGTGTACTCTCAATGGCAGGGGAACAACAACCGGTCAGACCCACCA
This sequence comes from Neoarius graeffei, assembly GCF_027579695.1. Classification (NCBI taxonomy): domain Eukaryota; kingdom Metazoa; phylum Chordata; class Actinopteri; order Siluriformes; family Ariidae; genus Neoarius; species Neoarius graeffei. The sequence goes on along the minus strand of NC_083574.1, from coordinate 91,938,036 downwards.
AGAGCTGAGGTGGAAAAATACTGGAAAGACATATGGGAAAGAAAGGCATCACACAACACCGATGCCCAATGGTTAGTGGACCTAAGAGCTGACCACAGCAACCTCCCAGAACAAGAACCAGTAACCATCTCAATGGCAGACGTCCAAGAAAGAGTGTCAAAGATGAAGAGCTGGACAGCACCAGGCCCCGATATGATCCATACGTACTGGCTGAAGAAGCTAACTGCACTCCATGAACGCCTAGCAGCACAGATGAACCAGCTGCTGAGGGATGGAACCCACCCAGAATGGCTAACCCAAGGCAGGACAGTCCTAATCATGAAGGACCCCCAGAAGGGACCCATCCCATCCAACTACCAGCCAATTACCTGTCTCTGCACAACATGGAAGGCCCTGTCAGGCATCATTGCGGCAAAAATGAGTAAGCATGTGGCTCAATACATGAGCGAGGCACAGAAAGGAATTGGCAGTAACACCAGAGGAGCCAAGCACCAGCTACTGGTCGATAGAACAGTCGCCCGAGACTGTAAGAAGAGACAGACCAACCTGTGCACTGCCTGGATTGACTACAAGAAAGCCTACGACTCAATGCCACACACATGGATACTGGAATGTCTGGAACTGTATAAGATCAACAGGAACCTAAGGACCTTCATACAGAACTCAATGGAAATGTGGAAGACAACCCTAGAGGCCAACTCAAAACCCATTGCCCAAGTCAACATCAAGTGCGGCATATACCAAGGAGATGCGCTATCACCACTGCTGTTCTGCATAGGCCTGAACCCCCTCAGTCAGATCATCATGAAGAGCGGCTACGGGTACCGATTCCGTAGTGGGGCAACAATCAGCCACCTGCTCTACATGGATGACATCAAGCTGTATGCCAGGAACGAGCGAGAAATAGACTCGCTGATCCACACCACCCGGATCTACAGCGATGACATAGGGATGTCATTCGGATTGGACAAGTGTGGCCGGATGGTCTCAAAGAGAGGCAAGATGATCCGGACTGAAGGGATTGACCTACCAGAGGGCAACATAGGTGATATCCAAGACAGCTACAAGTACTTTGGCATCCCACAGGCTAATGGAAACCATGAAGAGGCCACAAGGAAGTCAACCACAGCCAAATACCTCCAGAGAGTAAGGCAGGTCCTGAAAAGTCAGCTGAATGGTAAGAACAAGGTCCGAGCCATCAACATATATGCACTACCAGTCATCAGATACCCCGCTGGTATCATAAAGTGGCCAAAGGAGGAGATAGAAGCCACAGATATCAAGACTAGAAAGCTCCTCACCATGCATGGAGGGTTCCACCCCAAGTCCAGCACCCTGAGACTATACACTAAGCGGAAAGAGGGAGGCCGAGGGCTAGTGAGCGTCAAGACCACGGTCCAGGATGAAACATCGAAAATCCGAGAATACATCAGAAAGATGGCCCCAAAGGATGAACTGCTAAGTGAATGTCTCAGGCAGCAGAACCCTGATGAGAGTGCAGAGGAGGAGGAGGAACAGACAACCTGGAGGGACAAACCCCTACATGGCATGTACCACCGTCAGATAGAGGAAGTGGCTGATATCAAGAAATCCTACCAGTGGCTGGATAATGCAGGACTGACAGACAGCACAGAGGCACTAATCATGGCAGCACAAGAACAGGCCATAAGCACAAGAGCCATAGAGGCCAGGATCTACCAGAGTAGATCAGACCCAAGATGCAGACTGTGCAAAGAAGCCCCTGAAACAGTCCAGCACATAGTAGCAGGGTGTAAGATGCTAGCTGGATCAGCGTACATGGAGAGGCACAACCAAGTGGCTGGGATAGTATACAGGAACATCTGCAACCAGTATGGAATAGAAATACCCAAGTCCCAATGGGCCATACCACAGAAGGTGGCTGAGAACAACAGGGCCAAGATTCTGTGGGACTTCAGCTTCCAGACTGACAAACAGATCCTGGCTAACCAACCGGACATAGTGGTGGTGGACAAAGAGCAGAAGAGGGTGGTGGTGATAGATGTGGTGATCCCAGCTGATGCCAACATCAGGAAGAAGGAACATGAGAAACTTGAGAAGTATCAAGGGTTGAAAGAGCAGCTGGAACGGATGTGGAAGGTCAAGGGTTGCGTGGTCCCCGTGGTAGTGGGGGCACTTGGGGCAGTAACCCCCAAACTGGGAGAGTGGCTCCAGCAAATCCCAGGAACAACATCTGAAGCCTCAGTCCAGAAGAGCGCAGTCCTAGGAACATCGAAGATACTGCGCAGAACCCTCAAACTCCCAGGCCTCTGGTAGAGGACCCGAGCTTGAGGATGACATGGATACCACCCCCCCGCCGGGGGTGAGAAGGAGATTTTTATATATATATATATATATATAAAAATCTCCTTCTCACCCCCGGTGAGAATTCTGCTGTCATGTTGAGATAGCATGCAGTGTCAGTCGGTTTAGTACGTTCGTCAGATATTACAATATAAGCCTGGTGATAAAATTAACAATTTAGTACAAAAATTAAGTCAGTCTAGGAGAGGAAATGTTGGTTATGTGTCTATGCCAACAATTTGGCAACATTATTCATGTCAAGACACAGCGGAGACAGTGCCTAGTGTGGAAAGTTATCTATCCAGCAGTCCACTTTTGATTGGATCACCTGAGATGGAAGTCTGAATTGGGTCAAAGTTCAAAACATATTTAAATAATTCTCAATGGAAAGATTATATACATCAATACATATTGATGTATTTTATTTGCATGATATCATTTACCAGTTGGTTGTACCAAATACCACAACAGCCAGGAGGAAAATTTATTGTTTTGTTGGCAATTGCTCCTGGTGGGCCTGGTGTGCAGTCATAATAACAGACAGTTTTCTTTTCACAACAGCCTTCCTGGTACCTGAGGGATGGCTCTCAGAGCACACAGACACTAGCACCTGCCACACATGAGGGAAAACTATTGCTGCAATAACAATAATAAACTGTAATGTGACATGTTTTCACATGTTAGTGGTGCTGGTTTGTGAAATGATAAGTCACCAGTGTTTTAAAATATCCACTTGGGAATTCAGTTAAGTTCTGTGAAATAAATAAATAAATAAAAATAAAAAAAGATTGTCATCCTTTTGCCTACATGACCTTTTAATATGCCTCTGGTCTTTTGGGCATATTTCATTTTAGTAGCAGATGATGACCACTTTTTATGGCTCTTCACAAATTTAGTAGTTTGTTTCTTGCTGGAGAATCACAATTGTTAACAAAAATTATCAATTGCTATTATGTAGCAATTATCTTTATATTTTCAGACCTTAACATAATAGATGTAATGAAGGTAGAAATGTTACATGCTTGCATGTAGAGGGTTTACCACAACTATTTTTTACATGCAAGAAGGGGTGTTATATGCAAGGAGAATATACAGAAAATGATTCCCCACAAAAAGAGTCTTCCCTCCATTATCCATAACCACTTATCTCGTGCAGGGTTGTGGGCAAGCTGAAGCCTTTCCCAGCTGACTATGGACGAGACGTGGGGTACACCCTGCACAACTTGTCAAATCATCGCAAGGCTGAAACATTGAGACAAACGCCAATTCACAATCACATTCACACCTACGGTCAATTTAGAGCTACCAATTAGCCTAACCTGCATGTCTTTGGACTGCAGGGGAAACCGGAGCACCCAGAGGAAACCCACACAGACACGAGGAGAACATGCAAAATCCTCACAGAAAGACCCCTGTCGGCCACTGGGCTCGAACCCAGAACCTTCTTGCTGTGAGGTGACAGTGCTAACCACTACACCACTGCCCTGCCCATCTATCTATCTATCTATCTATCTATCTATCTATCTATTAATTACTTACTTGCATTGCTCAAATCCATTACATTTCCTCCCATATGCATTTAAATTCTTTTCCTGAATTTGTCTGAGGAATATGCTGATGTTTCTATACTCCTCTGTTCTCTCTCCAATTTTTTTGTGAAATACAAAAGACATTGTCACCTTTGTAGTGGAATGCTTGATATTATCCACTTCCAATACCCTTCCTCAGGGACTGCTATAATCATTGTGGCTATGCTGTTAATTTGTTCATAATGTTTGCTGCTTATTGTTCCTATTGATGTTTTTAAGACACTTTTGTGTGAAATAGCAGACAGAAAATAACTTGGAATTAACTTGAATTTTTAGTAATTTATTTGTTTATTTATTTATTTTCTTTTGCTCTCATATATTGCAGGCTACAGCTGAAATAAGGTCTAAATGTGTGAAACAATATAATGAATTCATAGGGTATATACACGTGTGTAATGCACTATATGGGAATTATACAGGGCCCAGTTGCTGAATTTGTCACAGACACAACATTGCTTCAGCCAGTTTTCCATACAGTAATGTTAAAGGACATAAAACCAGTCCCTTAACCTGCATGTGCACAGCTAATTTTATTGATGATAAATCAATGAGAGTGCACTTAGAAATTACAATTTTGGAACAATTTTATTTATTTGTTTGTAAACAATTAGTAATTTGAGAATTTTGTGAGAAAACCTGTCTTAAAAGTGAAAGGGCAACACATAACACATAATAACAACAATACCAACACACACACACACACACACACACACACACACACAGAATGTGGACGTGTGTGTGTGTGTGTGTGTGTGTGTGTGTGTGTGTGTGTGTGTTTTGTTTTGTTTGGTCAATTTGTTGTTATTGTTGTTGTGTTCTGTCATATCTTTTAAGACAGCTTTTCCCACAATATATCTAATTGTTCACAAAAATTAAAGAATGTGTTCTAGCTTAAACAACAGGATAATATCTAAAGAGTTACATCACTGAGTAGGTGCTTTCCCCATCATTTGCTTTTTAGTGCTTTTTTCTGGTTTCAATATGATTATATAACACTTTGGAACAAATATGCAGAATAGTAAACCAAAGCTTGAGGCCAAAATAGCAAATATCTCTACAGCGACAGTGAATTTTCCAGGAGAGCTGACGTAAGCAGGAATAAAGGTGATCCAAACTGCACAGAATATGAGGATGCTGAATGTGATAAATTTGGCTTCATTGAAATTGTCAGGCAGCTTCCGGGCCAGAAAAGCCAAAATAAAACACAAAAGAGCCAGGAGTCCTATATAACCCAGCACAGCCCAGAAACCTATTGCTGAGCCGACATTACATTCTAATATGATCTTTTCCTTATAGTATTTCATATTTTTGTAAGGAAAAGGAGGGGATATGGTTAACCATAGTTAACAATAACTGTGAACTGTGAAAAGTGAACTGGGGAGGCAGTTCCAGGTCCATCTACAACAACTCTGTGTAAAGGGGGACATGGGGGTGGGGAAGGCTCCACCCCTCCACCCTCCCTCAGGGATTTCCAAGCAGAAGAGTCACGCAATGAGACTCTAAAACAGGGGTGTCAAACCTGATCCATAAAGGGCCTTGTGGCTGCAGGTTTTCATTCCAGCCATGCAGCAGCACACCTGACTTGGCTCATTCAATCAACTGAACTGTCTTCACACAGTCAAATACTTGCAGCCACACCCACCCTTGATTAAAGGGTGGGTGTGTCAGTTGATTGAATAAGCCAAATCAGGGTGCTGCTGCATGGCTGGAATGAAAACCTGCAGCCACACGGCCCTTTATGGATCAGGTTTGACACCCCTGCTCTAAAACATGCTTTTGACCAATAACAGTAATCAGTGGCCAAACCCTCCAGCCCCGCATTGCGTTTGTCCATCTGTACTTTTCAGTTATTAAAGATAGATGAAACCAAGTGATGCTGGACTCTTAGACCCAAGAACAGATGACCCAGTTGTTGGTTCTGAAGAGCCACAAGGAACTCCTGTTCCATGTGGCTTACCATAATCCCATGGCTGGACAATTGGGGATGGATAAAACATTAAACCATCTCATGGCTCACTTCTATTAGTCGGGCACTTGTGGCGATGTTCACAGGTGGTGTGTGGCATGCCATGAATGTCAACTAGGAAACCCACTGGTCCAGAAAGGTGTCAGCATTATCTTTTTCAGCATTTTGTACTACAGTAGCTCTTCTAAGGGATTGGACCATATAGGCTAGCCTTCATGCCCCATACGAATCAGTGAGCCTTGGCCACCCACGACTCTGCCACTGGTTCACTGGTTGTCCTTCCTTGGACCACTTTTGGTTGGTACTAATCACTGCATACTGGGAGCATCCCACAAGATGTGCCATTTTGTAGATGCTCAGACCCAGTCATCTAGCCGTGTGTGTGTGTGTTTTCTCATAGCAGTCAAGATGAATGCTAATGTTAATGTGTCCAATCAGTGGGTGTAACCACAATGCACAGTGACTTCTACAAATGAGAGACATAATGTATGTACAGTAGAAAGACAGTGGTTTCCATGTAACCCAAATGACCCAGAAATACACTGACCTACATGAAAACATTTTGCGATATCTCACAAAAGATTTGTGATGTCTTGCAAAGTTTTTGTGAGAGCTTGCAAAAGTATATCTTTTTTTTCTCCATGTTTTTTTCTCCTTGTCCCTTCCAGGTACTCTGCATTTTTGGCATATTTACTGAACCCCTGGACCATTTATTTTCCAAAGTGCATCATTGCATGATTTCTGTTGTCATGTTTTTATATCCAATCTACTGTAGTCCTCTCACCCACTGCGGAGGCTGTAGCTCTTCTGTGTGAGATAAAAGCAACATTATGTTATTGCTTGTGATAGCAAAGGCCTTCCAGTACCCATTCTTATGCACTGTCATAATAAAGGTGGCAATACTGTTTATTTATTCATAATTTTTATTACTTATACAGTAGTTCCTACTCACAACTAGCCAAAGTGCTTCACGAGGTAAACCAGTGCTTTAGTTTACATGGGGAATTTTTCTGAAGAGCTGTGTACACAGACAAACAAAAAACAGAAAATTAATATTTTATTTGTCTTATTTTCTGATTTACTAAATGCTTCATCTGGAAAAAAAAAATATTTTAAAAATCTGATTTTGGGTATTTCTAATTTAACATTAGTAATCAATATAATATTTTCATAGGGCATATGCATATGTAGTGTGCAAGATTTCTGTAATTTTGGATATGGCCCAGTTTCCATGAATTAATATTAAAATCACACAGTTATAAAATTGGTCAGCTATCCTGGATGGGTACAGCTACTTTTACTGATGACTGGCCTTTGACAGTGCATTTACATACAGAATGTAATATACAGAAATACATATGTATTGTGTGGTTTGACACCTTTTTAATCTCCTATTTAATCTCAGATTATGGTATAAAATGTAAAGATGTATGTTGTATAACTCTGTTTATGGCAGTATCTGTTTATGGCTTAAGCTGGGGATAAACACATTTTAAAGAAAGAGAAAATTTTGTGGGAAATGAAATTCCAAAATATATGTGAAAAACAGGTTATGTAATCATACTTCTTACACTAACCAATGATGATTGGTTAGTTAATATGGTTGGTTAGATAATATGATTTTGTGCATGGTACCACAAAATTCAGACAAAAGATAACAGTTTATTTGTTACAGTTCTTGAATTGGTACAGTTGTGGTCAAAAGTTTACATACACTCATCATGGACATGCATATCAAAGCGATATTAAGGTTTCAATGGCTTCTTTTAACTGTTCATTTTCTGGGGGAAAATGATTGGAGTTATAAAACATACATCTTTTCATTTTTTAATAAGTTGTAATTTATTTTAGGTTTTCTGAAATCAACACAGGCTAAAATTATACATAAAGAGTCAAAAATATGCATACACCCACTTTGGTTATTAATTAGGTGGTGCTGAAAATTCCAAAATGTCTTTTATTAAAACCAAGGCCTCTTACCTTCCTCTTAGTGATCACGACTGACTACAGCTGGTAGCTTCTCTGTGCCAACATAAAAAAGGCTTTCTTGACAAGTACAAATTATTGGGAGGTGTAGCCACTTTGCCAAGGTCTGGAAGAAGATGTAAACTGTCCCTCTCAATTGAGAGGACATTGCTTTGGTTGATCAGGAGCCACCAAGACACAGGTCTGCCATGAACTGGAAGTGCTGGAACATCATTGCCACTGTCTCCAATCAAGTAAGTTTTACATTGCCATGGTCTGAGAGACTACTGTGGAAGACAGAAGGTGCTTCTCCAAAATTGACACGTTCAAGCTCAACTATAGTTTGCAGCTGACCACATAGACAAATAATAATAATAATAATAATACTTCCGGAGGAAAGTTTTATGGCCAGATAAGATAAAGATAGAGTTGTTTGGCCACAGTGACCAGAGGTATGTTTTGGAGGAGTAAAGGTAAAGCATTCAACCCCAAGAACAGTGTCAAGTATCGTTAAACAAAGTAGATTGAATGATGAAGGAGGACTACCTAAGAATTCTTCTGCATAACCTCAAACCATCAGCTGGACAATTGAAACTTGGACACAATTGGTTGTTCCAACTGGACAGTGACCCAAACACATAAAATCTGTTTGTGAAATGGATAAAGCAGGCAAATATTAAGCTTATGGACTGGCCTTTGCAAATTCCTGACGTCAACCCTATCAAAAAGATGTAGACTGTGCTTCAGAGTTGAGTCTGTGCCAGGAAATCAACAAATGTAATTGAAATTGACTAATTCTGCATAGAAAGTTCATCAAATACCCACCAGAATTCTGCCAGAAGCATGTTGATGGCTATCAGAAGCATCTGGAAAAGGTGAAATTGGCTAAAGGACATTGAACCAAATATTAGGTGTGCTTTATGGATATTTTTTTTACCCTGAATGTATAATTTTGACCCTGTGTTGAGTTCAGAAAACCCAAGATGAATGAAAACATGCACCAAATTATTATTATTTTTTTAATGTTGTACAATCATTCTTCACCAGAAAAAGACCAGTGCAAAGAAATCAATGAAAGTCCAATATTACCATGAAATTCATGTCCATGATCAGTGTTTGTAAATTTCTGATCTCAACTGTATTTCTTTATGCTAATGAATTTTAAATGTTTTGGCTGAAGCTAGGATATTCCTTTAAAATATGATACAAAATTTAAACAAAGCATATTGATCACAAATATCCTGACAGCTAAATCACTTAGTAGGTGCCTTCCCCATCATTTGCTTCTTTGTATTCTTATCTGGTTTCAATATGATTATATAACACTTTGGAACAAATATGCAGATCAGTAACCCAAAACTTGATGTTAAAATGGCAAATATCTCTACAGCTACAGTGAATTTTCCAGGAGAGCTGACATAAGCAGGAATAAAGGTGATCCAAACTGCACAGAATATGAGGATGCTGAATGTGATGAATTTGGCTTCATTGAAATTGTCAGGCAGTTTCCGGGCCAGAAAAGCCAAAATAAAACACAAAACAGCCAGGAGCCCTATATAACCCAGCACGGCCCAGAACCCTATAGCTGAGCCTACATTACATTCTAATATGATCTTTTCCTTGTAGTATTTCATATTTTTGTATGGAAAGGGAGGGGATATTGTTAACCACAGTACACAAATAATGACCTGTACAAGAGTGAAGACAAGTACACTGAGTCTCTGCTGTAGAGGCCCAAACCATTTCATTACATTACTCCCAGGAAGTGTAGCCCTGAAGGCCATTAACACCACTACTGTTTTCCCCAGAACACAGGAAATGCAGAGGACAAATGTGGTCCCAAATGCTGTGTGGCGCAACATACAGGACCATGTAGAAGGCTGACCAATGAATGTAAGTGAACAGAGGAAACACAGAGTGAGTGAGAATAGCAGCAAGAAACTCAGTTCAGAATTATTTGCTCTAACAATTGGTGTTTCCTTGTGTATAAAGAAAATTACAGCAATGCAGATGGTGAAAGATACTCCTAATAAAGAGAACAATACAAGAATGATTCCCATTATTTCCTGAAATGACAAGAATTCAACCAGCTTTAAGACACATCTGTCTTTTTTGTCATTAGACCACAGTTCAGGTGGGCACGTGATGCACGTTATAGAATCTAAAGGAAGAGAAAACAAATATGAATTCAGGTCATTGCAGTTCTATTGTATTTATTCACTTAATGAAACTTTGAAATATTTCTGTGTCTTTTGTGCATTACTGAAATTATCCACTACCCATTATACCTGTTATATTACTGATTTCTCCATCTGCACAAGGTATACAGTCAAAACAGCAGATTGGCCTTCCTTTCTGCACAGCCTTCCGGGTGCCCAGGGGACAACTTGGACTACATACAGAGACTGGCACCTGAAAAACATTTTTATTGTACATAATTATTGATCATTTTCTAATACCTTTATTGTACATGTCATCCCTTCACATCAATATTCTCATTTACCTCTGCTTTGTTTTGGGCCCAGGTTATACTGATGTTGTTAAATGACAGCTGAAGGTGTGTTTGCAAAGAGCCATCGTAGAAGCCCACTTTAACAAACACAATTTGACCATCTTTACCTTGTTGCCAATTTAGCAGTTCATATCTTGCTGCTGGGTCTCCATTTTCATCAAAGTATACATCCTCTCCAGTTGTAGAGGTGAAATGGAGTTTCTTCAACTCACTGACTACCTAAATCAAGCATTGTAAACTCTTCAGTGACAAATATAAGCATTTTTTTTTTCACCAGGCTATCTTGTTATACTTACCTGCCATGGTTTGTTATCTGTGATGTTTGCACATTCTAAAGAACCTTCATGTCCACTCGCTGTCTTTGAACAGCTATATATCTTATGTAGGGCATAAGCCACAGCATAAACAGCCTTGTAAACATTATTTGCGATTCGTAATTCTGAAACATCTGTATAAATATTTTGAACTTGACTGAGACTTTCATTGCCTTTGCACAATTGTTTCATCTCAACATTTTCTTGTGTAGGAAGCTTACATTCAAATATTGTCTCCCATAACTCTTTGTAAATAGCTGCATCAGAAACTGGATTTAATTTAGTCAGAAATTCCCCAAGGCCATTGATTTGAGCTTTCGGGATAGCAAAACCCATGGATCCTATCAGAAGATGCTGCCATTGCACAATGGCTGGGTTTATATCAGAAATCCAGGACTCACTTCCAATCCACTGAAACCCAGTCAAGTTCTGTAAAGCCATTTCCTTCAGAAGAACCCCAAGGTCAGAATATGAGACAAAAGTTACAATAGCTTTGGAGGTTGAAGCCTTGATAATCTCAACTACTTTCAGAATTTTTTCTCTGGGGTCCGTCCGAAAGAATGGTATGGAATACTCAACACAGATTCCCACTTCTTTGGCTGCAACGATGAATTCATTTATGCCATTGTTCCCATAGTCATTATCACTACATACAGCCCCTACCCATGTCCAGCCAAAATGCCTGACCAACTTAGCCAAAGCTCTGCTCTGGTAGTAATCACTGGGAACAGTTCTGAAGAAAGATGGGTATTTCTTCCTGTCACTTAGGCAGGCACATGTTGCCAAGTGACTGACCTGTAATACACAGATTTCAATAACCTAGTTAACTTTGTACTTATCTTTAAATATCAGGTATGTTCATAGTTCACCATGAAAAGTATGAATGTTTTTACTCATATTAAAATATTTTTACACAAAAATGATGTAGTCTTACCACAGGTATTTTCAAAGGTCCCACAGTAGCAGCAATGGCAATAGTGGGGCTGGATGATGTTTGTCCTATGATTGCTTGAACTGTATCAGGTATGGAGCAAGACATTACAGATGTATTTTTCCCATTTCCATTAACTAAGGATAACGAGGCTCTTGTAGTTATTTCAATTGATTCACAGGCATCATAGATTTTATAACCCAGTTTGACTCCAGGAAGTATATCAGTTCTGTTGTTGATTTCTTCAATGGCAAATAGCATTGTTTGTGCATTTTGAAATTCACGAAGGCTTAGACTACAGGACAACAGAAACAAAACCCCATGTCTTTTTAGTGAACTCCACAATCACCAATACAGTAACAGGTTTGTAAATGTTGTAATTCAAACAATTTAAGAAAATATTCCTGATCTTATTAAATTGACAAGATCTTAAACCAATGTTATAAGTCCACTCCCCAAATTCAATCAAATTCAAATTCCCCAAATGACCCCTCACCTTCTGCATTTTGGTTGCCAGGGCCCAGATGTAAAAACATGTGTGGTCTGGTCCCATTTTACATGCAAGGAAAAGACACCACCAATCAGTACATCACCATCTTTGCTGAGTTGAGGAGAATTGAGCAGGCCTAACAAGCTGCAGTGTGGATCAGTTGCTCTCACCTGAGTGAATAATAGCCATGTATGCAGAAACCTCATTCTCATCCCACTCTAAATGCCATGACCACAGTTTAGGCTTTTATAGAATCCTTTGACTCACAAAATTAACCTGTCCCTTGTGTGTAGCCATAAGAAGTGCATTACCTCATTATTTTGCACTACTTACAAGAAGAAACATGTTTTTCATTGCAATACAAAACATAAGAAATACGGTAATAACTTGCCTTATGCCTAATGGTCATTTTCTTGAGAAACATGTCTGTATCATGTTATAGACCTAATTATACATATGCACTAAAAAAAATTAAAAAAAGATTATATATTTTGTTATGTCTTAATCTTGAATTAATTACAGTGGCTTGAAAAAAAAATATTCACCCCCCCCCGGTGTTTGTCCTGTTTTGTTGCATTAAAAGATGGAATTAAAACACATTTTTGGAGGGTTTGCACCATTTGATTTACACAACATGCCTACAGCTCAAAAGGTGAAAATTGTTGTTTTACTGTGACACAAACAATAATTAAGATGAAAAACAGAAATCTGGAGTGTGCATAGGTATTCTCCCCCTTTTGTATGAAACCTCTAAATACTGTAAGAGCTGGTCAAGCCAATTCACTTCAGAGGTCACATAATTAATTGATTAAGATCCACCTGTGTGCAAAGTGTCACATGATCTGTCACATGATGTCTGTATAAATCAACCAATTCTGGAAGGATCCTGATTCTGCAACACTACTAAGCAAGCAACATGAAAGCCAAGGAGCACTCCAAACATGTCAGAGACAAACTTGTGAAGAAGTATAGATCAGGATTGGGTGATAAAACATATCCCAAACTTTGAATATCCCAGGGAGGACCATTAATTCATTATAGCAAAATAGAAAGAATATGGCACCACTACAAACCTGTAGGCTGCCCATAAAAATTCACAGACTGGGCAAGGAGGGCATTAATCAGAGATGCATCAAAGACACCAAAGATAACACTGAAGGAGCTGCAAAGATCCACAGCAGAGATGGGAGTATCTGTCCATAGGACCACTCAAGCCGTGCACTCCACAGAGCAGGGCTGTATGGAAGAGTGGCCAGAAAAAAAAGCCATTGCTTAAGAAAACACATTTGGAGTTTGCCCAACAGCATATGGCAGACTCCCCCAAAACATGGAAGAAAATTCTCTGGTCAAATGGGACTAAAATTGATCTTTTTGACCATCATAGGAAATGCCATGTGTGGCACAAACCCAATACCCTGAGAACACCATCCCTACAGTGAATCATGGTGGTGGCAACATCATGCTGTGGGGATAGTTTACATCTGCAGAGACAGGACAGCTGGTCAGGACTGAAGGAAAGATGGATGGCACTAATTACTAGGCAATTCTGGAGGAAAACCTGTTTGAGTCAGCCAGAGGTTTGAGACTGGGACAAAGGTTCACATTCCAGCAGGACAATGACCCTAAACATACTGATAAAGCTATGCTGGAGTGGTTTAAAGGGAAACATTTAAATGTCTTGGAATGGCCTAATTGAGAATCTGTGGCATAACTTGAAGATTGCTGTACACCAACGCAATCCATCTGAATTGAAAGAGTTGGAGAAGTGTTGCCTTAAGGAATGGGCAAAAATCCCAGTGGCTACATGTGTTAAGATAATAGAGACATACCCCAAGAGACTTGCTGCTGTAATTGCAGCAAAAGGTGGCTCTACAAAGTTTTTTTTTTTTTTTTTGGGGGGGGGGGATCCCTATGCACATTCCAGATTTCTGTTCTGTTTTTTTTTTCAACTTAATTATTGATTGTGTCACAATAAAACAACAATTTTCACCTTTAAAGTTGGAGGCATGTTGTGTAAATCAAATGGTGCTAACCACCCAAATATCCATTTTAATTCCAGCTTCCAATGTGACAAAACAGGACAAACACACCAAGGGGCATGACTAATTTTGCAAGACACACACACACACACGTGTAAGTAAAAACATTAAGAGCCCACTTCATTTTTTTCTTAAATAAGCATCTTTATGAATGGCAGCCAATTTCAGTCCAGTGTCTTTGCTGGAATTCCAACACAAGCACACCTCATTTTACTTAATGAGGTCCTGATTAGGTGCTCACCTGAACCAAATCTCATTTCACAATGAAAAGTATAAAAAACACTGCTGTGTTCATCACTATTCTCTTGCAATAGAAGCAGTAGTAGTAGTGCCTTAAATGTAATTGTAAGACAAAAATATCTATTCATCATGCCAAAAGAGATAAAAAGAAAAGTTTTGAGTGAGAAAAAGAAGGGTGCAATTCTGGCTTTACTGGCAGAGGGGTACAGTGACATCAGGTTGTTTCCATCATCAAAATTTCAAAATGGCAGTTCATAAGAACAAGATCAAGCAGCAGACATTGGGGACAATAAAGTTACACAGTGGCAGAGGGCAAAAGCTACTTTCCACTGACCAGGATGATCATCATTTCCTTAGAATGTCACTCAGCAACCATAAGATGACATCAAGTGACCTACAAAAAGAATGGAAAATGGCAGCTGGAGTTAAGTGCATGGCAGTTATGGTTCAAAACAGGCTCCACCAGGCAGGGTTGAAGTCATACTTGTACAAAGCTAGAAAAAAAATCCTTCATCAATGAGAAGCAAAGAAGAAGCAGTCTGAGTATTAGTAAAGACCATAAGGATTGGACCATAGAGGACTGGAGTAGGGTCATTGTGGCAGCGGGGGCGTGGTCAAGCGCCGGTCTGTGACAGGAGGGCGGAGTTGGGGAAGGTAAGTGGCAGAATCGCTTCACCTGAGTGTAATTAACCTGTGTTTTGTGTGTGTTCTCCCCAGTAAACCACCCTACTTAAGGAGGGAAAGGGAGAGCGGAAGGGAGCTTCTTCCCCGGCAGAGCCGACAGTGTGTGTGTGTCTCTGCCTGCTTGGTTTAAATATTGTTAGACTGAAAAGTTCGGCAATAAAGCCTTCTGAGAACCCTGATCTCTGTCCTGCCATCCTCTGTGCTCCACCCACACGTTATTCTCGCTACAGTGGTGCCAAAACCTGGGAAAAGGTGGAGCATCAGTCCTGCAGCCCCATGGAATCCTCCCCATTCGCGGACTTGGTCCACGCCCTCGCCATGGCTCAGCAGAGCCAGCACCAGGCATTCGTCACGCTCCGGAAGGAGCAGGAGCGCCGCATCGAAGCCCTGGTGCTGGCTCAACAGGAAGATCGAGAGGCGTTCCGGCGTCTTCTCGCGTCGGCGGTGTCCACCAGCGCCCCGGCCGCGGGCCCATCTCCCCTCACCTTAACTAAGATGGGCCCGCAGGACGACCCCGAGGCTTTCATCACGTTGTTCGAGCAGGTCGCTGAAGCCTCGGGGTGGCCGATGGAGCAGCGCGCGGCGCGCCTCCTCCCCCTCCTGACGGGAGAGACGCAGCTGGCCGCACTACAGCTCCCCGCCGATCGCCGGCTGGCCTACGCCGACCTTCGCCGGGCTGTCCTCCAGCGCGTGGGGCGCACGCCGGAGCAGCAGCGCCAGCGCTTCCGCGCGCTGTGAATGGAGGAAGTTGGCAGTCCGTTCGCGTTCAGCCAGCAGCTCCGGGACGCCTGCTGGCGGTGGCTGAGGGCCGAAGATCGCGACGCCGAGGGAATTATCGACCAGGTGGCGCTGGAACAGTTCATCGCCCGCTTACCAGCCGGAACCGCAGAGTGGGTCCAGTGCCACCGCCCGGCGTCGCTGGATCAGGCCATGGGACTGGCAGAGGATCATCTGGCGGCTGGTCCGGCGGCAGGACAACCACCGACATCGTCTTCTCTCTCCTCTCCTCTCTCTCTTTCTCTCCCCCCTCCTCCCGTGTCCCGTCCTCGCCCCATTCCCCCACCACGGAGGCGGGGGCCGGCTCCACCCCAGCCGGCCCGCCGCACCCGTGGTGCCCTCCCGTTTCTCCCTTCTGTGTCTGTCTCTCCCCCCCCCTCAGGTGAGTGAGCCACAGAACACAGCTGCAGAGGGAAGGCCTGGGCCGGTTTGCTGGCGCTGCAGGGAACCGGGCCACCTGCAGCAACAGTGTGCAGCGATGGAGGTGGGGGCGGTGGTGCGGATCCCCGACACACCAGAGGCTGCCCTCGATCAGGCCGGAGCGTATCACATACCGGTAAGTGTACAAGGGGCTACATATCAGGTGTTGGTGGATTCAGGCTGCAATCAGACCTCAATCCGCCAAAGCCTGGTGCAAGACGAGGCATTGGGGGGAGCACAAGGGGTGAAGGTGTTGTGTGCACGGGGATATTCACAGCTACCCGTTGGTGTCGGTCCACATATATTTCAGAGGGGAAAAATCAATAGTGAAGGCGGCGGTTAATCCTCGCCTTACCCACTCTTTGATCTTGGGGACTGATTGGCCGGGATTTCGGGGTTTGATGGCACGCCTAGTAAAGAGTGGGTCCTGCCGGTTGATAGGGGAGGGTCCCAGTGTCGCTTTGGCTGGAGCGGCGGTCGCAGAGCCATCTACGTCATCTCCGCGACAGACTGAGGAGCCCCCGGCCCCTCCTCTTTCTATTGGGGAATCCCTCGCGGATTTCCCACTGGAACAATCGCGAGACGAGACTCTGCGACACGCGTTTGACCAAGTGAGAGTAATCGATGGTCAAACGCTCCAGCCGAACGCTACCCCGCCCTTCCCCTATTTTTCTATTTTGAAAGATAGGTTATACCGAGTGACGCAGGACACTCAGATGAAAGAGCAGGTCACCCAGTTGTTAATTCCAAAGAGCCGCCGGGAATTGGTATTCCAGGCGGCTCACTTTAATCCCATGGCTGGACACCTCGGGCAGGATAAGACACTCGCCCGGATAATGGCCCGATTCTATTGGCCGGGGATTCGCGGCGACGTCCGTAAGTGGTGTACGGCGTGCCGCGAATGCCAGTTAGTAAATCCAGCGGCCATTCCAAAAGCGCCCTTGCGCCCCCTACCATTAATCGAGACCCCATTCGAAAGAATTGGGATGGATCTCGTTGGGCCATTAGACCGGTCAACACGTGGGTACCACTTTATATTGGTTCTGGTGGACTATGCAACGCGATACCCGGAAGCGGTGCCTCTTCGCAATATCTCAGCACGCAGTATTGCAGAGGCCCTCTTCCACATCATCTCCCGGGTTGGAATCCCGAAAGAGATTCTGACTGACCAGGGCACCTCATTTATGTCACGAACACTGAGCAAACTGTATGGGCTACTGGGTATTAAGCCGATCTGCACCAGCGTTTATCACCCACAGATGGATGGTTTAGTTGAACGGTTCAATCGCACCCTCAAGAATATTATCAAAAAATTCGTAAGTGAGGACGCACGTAACTGGGATAAGTGGCTCGAACCCTTGCTGTTTGCAGTGTGAGAGGTCCCCCAAGCCTCCACGGGGTTCTCCCCATTTGAATTATTATATGGGCATAAGCCGTGCGGCATCTTAGATGTACTGCGGGAAAATTGGGAGGAGGGACCTTCACAGAGCAAAAACGAAATTCAGTACATTATGGATCTGCGCGCAAAACTCCACATGCTCACCCACCTAACTCAGGAGAATTTGCGCCAGGCCCAGGAACGGCAAACCCGCCTGTACAACAAGGGCACGCACCTTAGAGAGTTCACTCCGGGAGATAAGGTACTCGTCCTGTTGCCCACATCGAGCTCCAAATTAATCGCCAAGTGGCAAGGACCCTTTGAGGTCACACGGCGAGTCGGGGACGTCGACTATGAGGTTAGGCGAACGGACAGGGAGGGGGTGCTACAGATCTACCACCTCAATCTGTTAAAACTCTGGAAAGAGGAGGTCCCCGTGGCGTTGGTGTCGGTAGTTCCGGAGAAGGCGGAGCTGGGGCCGGAGGTCCAAAAAGGGACATTGGCATCTCGTACCTCTCCGGTCCCCTGTGGAGACCACCTCTCCCCGACCCAACTCACGGAGGTCGCCCAGTTGCAGGCCGAGTTTTCGGATGTATTCTCGCCCCTGCCCGGTCGCACTAACCTCATAGAACACCACATAGAGACGCCCCCGGGGTGGTAGTGCGCAGCCGTCCTTATAGATTACCCGAACACAAAAAAAAGGTAGTTCGGGAAGAACTTCAGGCCATGCTCGAAATGGGCATCGTTGAGGAGTCCCACAGTGACTGGAGCAGCCCGGTGGTCTTAGTTCCTAAGGCCGACGGCTCGGTCCGGTTCTGTGTGGACTATAGAAAAGTCAACGCGGTGTCTAAATTCGATGCGTACCCAATGCCTCGTATTGATGAGCTGCTCGATCGACTAGGCACGGCTCGCTTTTACTCGACACTGGATTTGACGAAGAGATATTGGCAGATCCCCTTGACTCCATTATCCTGGGAGAAAACGGCCTTTTCCACACCGTTCGGCTTACACCAGTTCATCACACTTCCATTTGGGCTGTTTGGGGCACCCGCTACGTTTCAGCGGCTGATGGACCGGGTCCACCGGCGCCACGCCACCTACACGTCCACTTACCTAGACAACATCATTATTTATAATAATGACTGGCAGCGGCACCTGCAACACCTGAGGGCCGTCCTTAGGTCACTGAGGTGGGTGGGGCTCACTGCCAACCCGAAGAAGTGTGCGATTGGGCGGGTGGAAGTACGGTATCTGGGCTTCCACTTGGGTAACGGGCAGGTGCGTCCCCAAATTAATAAGACAGCAGCGATTGCGGCCTGCCCGAGACCCAAGACCAAAAAGGGGGTGAGACAGTTCCTGGGGCTGGCTGGCTATTATCGTAGGTTTATACCTAATTATTCGGACGTCACCAGCCCGCTGACTGACCTCACTAAAAAGGGGGCGCCAGATCCGGTCCAGTGGACAGAGCAGTGCCAGCGGGCTTTCTCTGAGGTAAAGGCTGCACTGTGTGGGGGGCCACTTTTGCACTCCCCTGACTTCTCTCTCCCTTTTTTGTTACAGACGGATGCGTCGGACAGAGGGCTGGGGGCCGTTTTGTCCCAGCAGGTGGGGGGAGAGGACCGCCCAGTGTTATACATCAGCCGGAAGCTGTCAGTGCGTGAGGGGCGCTACAGCACTATCGAGAAAGAGTGCCTGGCCATCAAGTGGGCGGTCCTCGCCCTCCGTTACTACCTGCTGGGGCGCTCTTTCACCCTCTGTTCGGACCACGCGCCCCTCCAGTGGCTCCACCGCATGAAGGATGCCAATGCGCAGATCACCCGTTGGTATCTGGCGCTCCAACCTTTCAACTTCAAGGTGGTCCACAGGCCGGGGGCGCAGATGGTCGTGGCGGACTTCCTCTCCCGTCAAGGGGGGGGGAGTCGGCTGCGGGCTGGACGGGCACCCGGCCTGAGTCGGGCAGTGGGGGTATGTGGCAGCTGGGACGTGGTCAAGCGCCGGTCTGTGACAGGAGGGCGGAGTTGGGGAAGGTAAGTGGCAGAATCGCTTCACCTGAGTGTAATTAACCTGTGTTTTGTGTGTGTTCTCCCCAGTAAACCGCCCTACTTAAGGAGGGAAAGGGAGAGCGGAAGGGAGCTTCTTCCCCGGCAGAGCTGACAGTGTGTGTGTGTGTGTGTGTGTCTCTGCCTGCTTGGTTTAAATATTGTTAGACTGAAAAGTTCGGCAATAAAGCCTTCTGAGAACCCTGATCTCTGTCCTGCTGTCCTCTGTGCTCCACCCACACGCTATTCTCGCTACAGTCATCTTCTCTGATGAGTCCAATTTTCAGCTTTTCTCATCACATGGTTATCTAATGGCTAGATGGCAACCTGGAGAGGCCTACAAGCCACAGTATCTCATACCTGAAATTTGGAAGATCTGTGATGATCAGGGGATGTTTCAGCAAGGCTGGAATGGGGCAGATTTTTGTTTGTGAAGGATACAAGAATCAAGCCATGCACAAGGTTATCCTGGAAGAAAACTTGATTCCTTCTGCTCTGAAAATGTTCCTTAAAGGAATAATCTGGAGTGATATGCTTTCTAGGTCTATTTTCGCATTATTGGGAGTGCATACGTTGAGTTGCTACCACAATCACGTCAATCGGATGTGTTTTGAGACAGTTTGTTTTTTGCGATTTCAACCAGAACATCGGCCATGCCGGCATTTAACAGTGCACCGATGGCATTGGTTTGGTCTCTCATTGGCAACAATGGCAATGGCCATTATTAGTTTCCCAATAATGCGAAAATAGACCTAGAAAGCATATCACTCTGGATTATTCCTTTAACTCCAAGGATTATGTTTTCCAGCAGAACAATGCTCCATGCCACACAGCCAAGTTGTGGATGGAGGACAACCAGATCAAGACCCTGTCATGGCCAGCCCAATCTCCAGACCTGAACCCCATTGACAAACTCTGGAATGTGATCAAGAGGAAGAGAGATGGTCACAAGCCATCAAACAAAGCTGAGCTGATTTAATTTTTGCACCAGGAGTGGCATAAAGTCACTCAAGAGCAATGTGAAAGACTGGTGGAGAGCATGCCAAGATGCATGAAAGCTGTGACTAAATATCAAGGTTGCTCCACCAAATATTGCTTTCTGAACTCATCTTAAGTTCAAGCATGAGCAATATGTTGTTTAAAATTGAATATGATCTCGATTTCTATGCATTATTCAAAGTGTGAAAACACTTCATCTTTTTTGTTATATTGATAAGTTGTAATTTTCTGCAATTAAATGCTCTATCTGACAATATTTTATGTGGAATTTGGGGGAAATGTCAGTTTATGGAATAAAACAAAAATGTTCATGTTCCTCAAACACATACCTATACATAGTAAAACCAGAGAAACTGATCATTTTGCAGTGGTCTTTTAATTTTTTGAGAGTTGTAGATAACAAATACTTAAGAACATAAATTATTTCAACATGAGTATTCAATATTTCAAAATATTTCAACATGAAGTCTTTTACTGCTGCACATGATTAAACAGAAAGGCAATCCAGAGTCACTATCTAATCAGAAAGCTTAATTCTAGCTGCATGTGTTCCTAGTACAAGCATACAGTATCTTATGTCCTTTAAATATTTCTCAATTTTATTAAGCTGGTGTCTCTCATCTGGCTTTACTGAAACATACAACTGTGTGTTATCAGCATAACAGTGGAAGCTAATGTCATGTTTACAAGTAATTTTACCCATATATAATCTCACACACACACACACACACACACACACACACACACACACACACACTGGTGCTTGAAAGTTTGTGAACCCTTTAGAATTTTCTATATTTCTACCTAAATATGACCTAAAACAACATCATCATATTTTCACACAAGTCCTAAAAGTAGATAAAGAGAACCCAGTTAAAGAAATGAGACAAAAATATTATCCTTGGTCATTTATTTATTGAGGGAAATGATCCAATATTACATATCTGTGAGTGGAAAAAGTATGTGAACCTCTAGGAATAGCAGTTAATTTGAAGGTGAAATTTGAGTCAGGTGTTTTCAATCAATGGGATGACAATCAGGTGTGA
Source organism: Neoarius graeffei (assembly GCF_027579695.1). Classification (NCBI taxonomy): domain Eukaryota; kingdom Metazoa; phylum Chordata; class Actinopteri; order Siluriformes; family Ariidae; genus Neoarius; species Neoarius graeffei. The sequence goes on along the minus strand of NC_083574.1, from coordinate 91,916,325 downwards.
GTGGTCACCCTGTTTTATTTCTAGAACAGGGATCTCTCAAAGTCTGATCTTCACAACACGTTTGTGGAAGTGTATCATGGCATGAACAAAGGAAATTTCTGAGGACCTCAGAAAAAGCGTTGTTGATGCTCATCAGGCTGGAAAAGGTTGCAAAATCATCTCTAAAGAGTTTGGACTCCACCAATCCACAGTCAGACAGATTGTGTACAAATGGAGGAAATTCAAGACCATTGTTACCCTCCCCAGGAGTGGTCGACCAACAAAGATCACTCCAAGAGCAAGGCGTGTAATAGCCGGCGAGGTCACAAAGGACCCCAGGGTAGCTTCTAAGCAACTGAAGGCCTCTCTCACATTGGCTAATGTTCATGAGTCCACCATCAGGAGAACAACAGTTACCCGAAACGTTTAGTTGCAGTTATTTCTGCACAAGGGGGTCACACCAGATACTGAAAGCAAAGGTTCACATACTTTTGCCACTCACAGATATGTAATATTGGATCATTTTCCTCAATAAATAACTGACCAAGTATAATACTTTTGTCTCATTTGTTTAACTGGGTTCTCTTTATCTACTTTTAGGACTTGTGTGAAAATCTGATGATGTTTTAGGTCATATTAATGCAGATATAGCCTGGTGCAAGACGAGGCATTGGGAAGAGCACAACTGGTGAAGGTGTTGTGTGTGCAAGGGGAAGACACACAAACACAGGTTAACTTACATCAGGTGCAGTGATTCTGCCACTTACCTTCCCTGACTCCGCCCTCCATTCACAGATTGACGATTGACCACACCCCCGCTGCCACAGTGCCATAATACACTTCCACAAACATGTGTTGTGAAGATCAGACTTTGATAGATCCCTGTTCTATAAATAAAACAGGGTGCCCACTCAAACCTGATTGTCATCCCATTGATTGAAAACACCTGACTCGAATTTCACCTTCAAATTAACTGCTAATCCTAGAGGTTCACATACTTTTACCACTCACAGATATGTAATATTGGATCATTTTCCTCAATAAATAAATGACCAAGTATAATATTTTTTGTCTCATTTGTTTAACTGGGTTCTCTTTATCTACTTTTAGGACTTGTGTGAAAATCTGATGATGTTTTAGGTCATATTAATGCAGATATATGGAGAATTCTAAAGGGTTCACAAACTTTCAAGCACCACTGGATTTATTTCTTTAAAAAAATGCTCCACCTTGGTCTCATCAGACCAAAATACATTTTGCCTCATGGATTGGGGTGATTGAGGAAGGTTTATGTATTTTTTTTTCTTTTATTCCTGAGGAAGGACTTCCATCTAGCCACCATAGCCCATAGCTCAGATATGTAAATAATACAAGAGATTTTGGTCACATTCAGGGAGAGATCAGTACTTAAAATATTCTTGCAGCTCCTTTAATGTTGCCATAGGTCTCTTAGCAGCATCCCTCATAAGGTTCTTCTTGTCGTTTTGTGTATGGGACTGTTTGATTTTCCTTTTTTTCTGATTTGAAATGTTTATTGATTTATTTTTAAATTATATTTTATTGATTGCTATATCACACTGACGGTAGAAAATGATCTGACATGATTTGTCTTGTTTCCATACGGTACACAAACCTGGAATTTTTACAGGGGTGTGCAGGCTTTTATTTTCCCTGTATGTCTCTTTAGGCCAAAGTATTCATTAGTCAATCAGATGGTGTTTGAGAGAAGACATGTCTGTGTCAGCATTATTCATGAAATGTGAAGACACTCAATACAGTGCCAATTGTGGATGACTATTCATCTGTCCACTTGTGATTGGCTCACCTGAGATGGTGAACAGAATGGTGCCAAAGTTGACCCTGAACACTGTGTAACATATTAGACAGCTCAGCATGGCCAATCATTAAAGGTAAAGGAGGCCAGAGGACAAAGAAAAAACATCTGCATTTCCCATAACTGCTTATGGGGAATCCAGTGGGGAAATAAGACTCCAAAACATATTTAATTAGGTCTCAATAGGAAGATCACATGTACGTTTATTATTTGCCATATAATCTTTTTTGGTTGATTGAATGTGCCAAAGGGGCAAGTTGGAAAACATTTCTTGTTTTGTTGGAAATTTCCCCTGGTGGGCCTGATGTGCAGTCAGAATAGCAGACTGTCTTCTTTTCAGAGCAGCCTTCCTGGTACCTGAGGGATGGATCTCATAGCACACAGACACTAGCACCTGCTACACATGAGGGAAAATTATTTCTGCAGTAACAATAATAAAGTGTAATGTGACATGTTTTCACATGTTTGTGATGTTCGTTTGTGAAATGATAAGTCACCTGTGTATTAAACATCCACTTGGGACCTCAGCTCAGATCCAAAATTGAAAATACATTTTGCCTCAAGTCCAAATTACTTTGTTAAGAAGCTTCTCTTTAGGGTAGTTTGCATCATCGCAGATGATGACTATCTTTATGGGCCTTCACAGATTTATCAGTTGGCAAATTGCAGGGTGATCACCACTGCCATTAAAATAACATTTTTAAATGCTAGTATGTATTTAATCTTTAGATTTTGATAACTGGTACCATAAAATATCACAAGGGTGACATGCATGCTCAAGAGGCACCAAGGGCCAATTAACTGATGCTTGTAGCTCTGTGAGACACAAAGGCCATTATCACCAATGACAGCACCAACCATTTCTGCTTGTGATGTCTGATGGAAGAGGCCTTAAAGTACCCATCCTTATGCACTGCCATAATAAATGTAACAATGCTATTTATTTGATGTTTGTCTCCTAATGTGCTTGAGCAGCTGAAACAGTGCTAAAAATTGAGAATTGTTCAAAAGAAAGTTATGCATAAACAGACAAACAGAAAACTGTGAACTAATGTTTTATTTGTTCTGCTCTTACTGGTTAAAATTCAATTTGGGGGCATTTCAAATTTACCTTATAGATATATAATAATTTCACAGGCTGCATATATGATTGAGTATTGTATTAGATTACATTGAAATTGGGACAGATTCAAATAAATTCCGTAGGTTGTATCTAAGGATGCTGCCACAATATATATATATATATATATATATATATATATATATATATATATATATATATATATTTTTTTTTTTTTTTTTTTTTTTTTTTTTTTAACAGGGAAAGCTATTTCAAACGATGTGTGAAAATACACATTGGCTAAGCAATATTATTATGTTAATAGATAGAACATGCACTTTACATAGCCTACATAATTTACACAGAGCACATTAATAATGAATATTAGACAGTTAAATCAGTTAATTGCTTTACCCATCATCTGCTTTTTAGTGTTCTTCTCTGGTTTCAGTAAGATAATGTAACACTTTGGAACAAATATGCAGAATAGTAAACCAAAGCTTGAAGCTAAAATGGCAAATATCTCTACAGCAACAGTAAATTTTCCCGGAGAGCTGACATAAGCAGGAATAAAGGTGATCCAAACTGCACAGAATATGAGGATGCTGAATGTGATGAATTTGGCTTCATTGAAATTGTCAGGCAGCTTCCGGGCCAGAAAAGCCAAAATAAAACACAAAACAGCCAGGAGTCCTATATAACCCAGCACGGCCCAGAACCCTATAGCTGAGCCTACATTACATTCTAATATGATCTTTTCCTTATAGTATTTCATATTTTTGTAAGGAAAAGGAGGGGATATTGTTAACCATAGTACACAAATTATAACCTGTACAAGAGTGAAAGCGAGTACACTGAGTCTCTGCTGTTGAGGCCCAAACCATTTCATGATATTACTACCTGGAAGTGTCGCCCTGAAGGCCATTAACACCACTACTGTTTTCCCCAGAACACAGGAAATGCAGAGAACAAAGGTGATCCCAAATGCTGTGTGGCGCAGCATACAGGACCACTTAGATGGCTGACCAATGAATGTAAGTGAACAGAGGAAACAGAGAGTCAGAGAGAACAGCAGCAAGAAGCTCAGTTCAGAATTATTTGCCCGAACAATTGGTGTGTCCTTGTGTTTAAAGAAAATTACAGCAATGCAGATGGTGAAAGATACTCCTAACAAAGAAAATGATACAAGAATGATCCCCATTATTTCCTCAAATGACAGGAATTCCACCAGTTTTAAGACACAGGTATCTTTCTTGTCATTAGACCACAGTTCAGGAGGGCACCTGATGCAAGTTATAGAATCTAAAAAGAAAAAAAGAAAAACAACAAAAGCAACAACAATAATAATAATAATAATAATAATAATAATAATAATAATAATAATAATAATAATAGCAATTTAGGTGCTTGGAATTCTATTGTATTTATTAGCCTAATAAATAATGATTGAAGGCAACAAATATTCATTATACCTGTTATATTACTGATTTCTCCCTCTGCACATGATATACAGTCAAAGCAGCAGATTGGCCTTCCTTTCTGCACAGCCTTCCTGGTGCCTGGGGGACAACTCGGACTACACACAGAGACTGGCACCTGAAAAACATTTTTATTCTGTATATTTCTTCTAAAATATTTATTACACATTATGTCAATTTAGTCTGATATTTTCATTTGCCTGTGCTTTGTTGTGGGCCCAGGTTATACTGATGTTGTTAAATGACAGCTGAAGGTGTGTTTGCAAAGAGCCATCATAGAAGCCCACTTTAACAAAGACCATTTTACCATCTTTGTCTTGTTGCCAGTTCAGCAGTTCATACCTTGCTGCTGGGTCTCCATTTTCATCAAAGTATACATCCTCTCCAGTTGTAGAGGTGAAGTGGAGTTTCTTCAACTCATTCACAACCTAATTAAAGCATTTGACAATGACCACTAAGAAATATAAGTTCATGTTTTTCATCAGACTATATTGTTACACTTACCTGCCATTGTTTATTCCCTGTTATGTTTGTACACACAGCAGGACTTTGTTGTCCACTCTCCAACTTTGAACAGTTATATATCTCATGTAGGGCATAAGCTACAGCATAAACAGCCTTGTAAACATTATTTGCAATTCGTAATTCAGAAACATCTGTATAATGGTTTTGAACTTGACTGAGACTTTCATTGCCCTTGCACAGTTGTTTCAATTGTACATTGTCTTGTGTGGGAAATTTACAATCAAATATTGTCTCCCACAACTCTTTGTAAATATCTACATCAGAACCTGGATTAAGTTTTTTTACAAATCCCCCTAGGCCATTTATTTGAGCTTTCGGGATAGCAAAACCCATGGATCCTATCAGAAGATGCTGCCATTGAACAATTGCTGGGTTTATATCAGAAATCCAGGACTCACTTCCAATCCACTGAAACCCAGTCAAGTTCTGTAAGGCCATTTCCTTTAGAAGAAACCCAAGGTCAGAATATGAGACAAAAGCGACAATAACTTTGGAGGTTGAAGCCTTGATAATCTCAACTACTTTCAGAATTTTTTCTCTGGGGTCTGTCCTGTAGAATGCCTTAGAATATTCAATACAGATTCCCTCTTCTTTGGCTGCAATGATGAATTCATTTATGCCATTGATCCCATAGTCACTATCACTGCATACGGCCCCTACCCATGTCCAGCCAAAATGCCTGACTAACTGAGCCAAAGCTCTGCTCTGGTAGTAATCACTGGGAACTGTTCTGAAGAAAGATGGGTATTTCTTCCTGTCACTTAAGCATGCACATGTTGCAAAGTGACTAATCTGAAATACAAAGATTTCAACAACATGTAATTTGCTGTGCTCATATTTATAATTCACCACTAAAAACTCATTCAACATTTAGATTTTTTTTTCTTTTTAAGCAGTACACACAAAAGAAGAGGTCTTACCACAGGTATGTTTAAAGGTCCCACAGTTGCAGAAATGGCAATAGTGGAGCTAGATGATGTTTGTCCTATGATTGCTTGAACTGTATTGGACTTGGAACAAGACATTCCAGATGTAATTTCTCCATTTCCATTAACCAAGGATAATGAGGCTCTTGTGGCCATTGCATGAGATCCACATGAATCATAGATTTTATAACCCAGTTTGACCCCAGGAAGAACATCAGTTCTGTTGTTGATTTCCTCAATGGCAAATACCATTGTTTGTGCATTCTGAAATTCACGGAGGCTTAAACTACAGAACCAATAAAATAAAAGTTGATAACATTTCAGTGAGCACCATAAGCACTAACACATGAACAGTTTTGTCAATATCCTAAAATATTATACAATTATATTTTATTTTAAAATCAAATAATATAAATAAGAAAATGTTTCTGGTTTCTTAAAATGGATAACTCTTGAACCAATTCCTATTCCCCTAATAAACCCTCACCTTATGCATTTTGGTTGCCAGGGCCTAGATGTAAAGAAGTGTGTTCTCTGTTCCACTTTGGTGTGGAAGGAAAAGATACCACCAATCATTATATATCCATCTTTGCTAAGTTGAGGAGGATTGGCTTGGCCTAGTAAGCTGCAGGAAGGATCACTTGCTCTCACCTGAGTGAATAAAAGCCATGTGTGCAGCAACCTCATTCTCATCCCAACCGATACCATCACCAGTGTTTGGGCTTTTATATAACTCATTGGCTCCCAAGTTGACAAACCCTTGAGTGTGGGCTTAACAAGTGCATTACCTCATAATTGTACAATGTTTACTATAAGGCCCTTTTTTTTGCCTTAAACTCTTCTCATCTCATTATCTGTAGCCGCTTTATCCTGTTCTACAGGGTCGCAGGCAAGCTGGAGCCTATCCCAGCTGACTATGGGCAAAAGGTGGGGTACACCCTGGACAAGTCGCCAGGTCATCACAGGGCTGACACATAGACACAGACAACCATTCACACTCACATTCACACCTATGGTCAATTTAGAGTAGGCGATGTGTATGACTGGTAATTACTAACACTGGCCACTAGGTGGTGTGTATGGCTGGTAATTACTAACACTGGCCACTAGGCGGGCCACTAGGCGGTGTGTATGGCTGGTAATTACTAACACTGGCCACTAGGTGGTGTTTCATCTCATCTCATCTCATTATCTCTAGCCGCTTTATCCTTCTACAGGGTCGCAGGCAAGCTGGAGCCTATCCCAGCTGACTACGGGCGAAAGGCGGGGTACACCCTGGACAAGTCGCCAGGTCATCACAGGGCTGACACATAGACACAGACAACCATTCACACTCACATTCACACCTACGGTCAATTTAGAGTCACCAGTTAACCTAACCTGCATGTCTTTGGACTGTGGGGGAAACCGGAGCACCCGGAGGAAACCCACGCGGACACGGGGAGAACATGCAAACTCCACACAGAAAGGCCCTCGCCGGCCCCGGGGCTCGAACCCAGGACCTTCTTGCTGTGAGGTGAAAGCGCTAACCACTACTAGGCGGTGTGTATGACTGGTAATTACTAACACAGATATGGTGGCAGGCACACACAGGACTGACACCGTCAGAAAACAACTCGATGTTTTTGTTTGTTTGTTTGTTTGTTTGTTTGTTTGTTTGTTTGTTTGTTTGTTTTTTTATGTATCCACACTCTATGCTTATGGGGCTCCACTTGCGCAGGCCTTTGGCCTGCACAGGAGCTCTGCTATAAACACTCTGCACAATTTTGGTGAGTAGAAAAGCATCTCTGAACGTACAACACATTCAACTTTGAGACAGAAGGGCTACAACAGCAGAAGACCATGTTGAGTTCCACTTCTGTCAGCCAAGAACAATCAGCCTAGGCCGCAGTGGGCACAAGCTCACCAAAACTAGACAGATGAATACTCGAAAAAACATAGCCTAGTATGATGAAGCTCAATTTCTGCTGAGACACATAGATTTTGGTGCCAACAGCATGAATTCATGGATCCAACCCGCCTTGTGTCAATAGTCCAGGCTGGCGGAAAATTTGTAGTGGTATGAGGTATGTTTTCTTGGGATATTTTGGGCCCATTAATACACATCAGTCATTGCCTGATTGTTACAACTTATTTGAGTATTGTTGCTTACAATATGCATCCTTTCATGGCCACAATTTACCCTAATTTAACCTAACCTCTAAACGCTATTTACAGCATAAGAATGCACCATGCCACAAAGCAAAGGGCCATAAAAAGTGGTCATCATCTGCTACTAAAACACAACAGTCTCCACAGTTTAAACAGAATGGTGAAAAAAAAAAATAAGTGAACGACAGTTGTGGGTGGAAACACCATGTTGATAAGAGAGATCAGAGGAAAATGTCAAGATTGGTTTGAGCTGCCAGGAAGGATATATTAACTCATCTAATCACTCTTTACAACCATGGTAAGCAGGAAAAAAAAAACATATTCTGCAACAGCAGAAGACCACATTGGGTTCCACTCCTGCCAGCCAACAACAGGAAATCTTAGAATCAAGACCAAGTTCCTATTAAAGTGGCCGGTGAGTGGATGATGATGGTGTCCCTACCAGTGTCCATATACATAGTGTCCTATTACTCTGAATTGTAAAGTTCATCCACATAGCTATAATTCCCTCTGATTTTTCAATAGACTCAAACTTTAATTCCAGCTGTAATTCACACAAGCCCCTCCCATCAAATCTACAGAACATGTAGAAGCAAAACACGAATAGAAACAATCATGACTGTAAAATATAAATCATAATAAAATATCTCAGTGGGTTATTTATTTATTTATTTATTTATTTAATAGCCTTAACATGGCTACATTATTCACTTAGGGCCTGTTAATAAGAATACATTGATAGTGTAAATGTCCAATACATGCATTCCACAAGGTTGTCATATGGCAGGCATATTAAGATTAATTGTATCATTAAGATAAATTTATATTAATTGTAATATTAAGGGCAGCACTGTGGTGTAGTGGTTAGCACTGTCACCTCACAGCAAGAAGGTCCTAGGTTTGAGCCCAGTGGCTGATGGGGGCCTTTCTGTGCGGAGTTTGTATGTTCTCCCTGTATTTGTGTGGGTTTCCTCTGGGTGCTCTGGTTTCCCCAACAGTCCAAAGACATGCAGGTTAGGCTAATTGGTGGCTCTAAATTGACCGCAGGTGTGAATGTGGGTGTGAATGGTTGTTTGTCTCTATGTGTTAGCCCTGTGATGACCTGGTGACTTGTCCAAGATGTACCCTGCCTCTCGCCCATAGTCAGCTGGGATCATTCATAGTCAGCTTGCCTGTGACCCTGTACAGGATAAGCGGATACAGATGATGGATGGATGTAATATTCAGATTACATAAATAGATTTGCAATATCACCATCAGTTAAAGTCAAACTGAGACTTTGCTTTCTGTATGGTGTTTGCTTAGTAATCATATTCAGTTTCACATGAATATTGCAGAATCACAATTATTGAATTGACCAAATCCTCCCCCTCATCTCTATATTGTTCTGTATCTCCTTTCCTTTTTCTTGGATAAAGTTTTTGCACATAAAATTGCACACATCTTTACCTATGATTTTGTTTTTCCAGCCTGAGAAACTAGTGAATAAATAAATAAATATAACCCCGATTCCAAAAAAGTTGGGACAAAGTACAAATTGTGAATAAAAATGGAATGCAATAATTTACAAATCTCAAAAACTGATATTGTATTCACAATAGAACACAGACAACGTATCAAATGTCAAAAGTGAGACATTTTGAAATTTCATGCCAAATATTGGCTCATTTGAAATTGCATGACAGCAACACATCTCAAAAAAGTTGGGACAGAGGCAATAAGAGGCTGGAACAGTTAAAGGTACAAAAGAGGAACAGCTGGGGGACCAAATTGCAACTCATTATGTCAATTGGCAATAGGTCATTAACATGACTGGGTATAAAAAGAGCATCTTGGAATGGTAGTGGCTCTCAGAAGTAAAGATGGGAAGAGGATCACCAATCCCCCTAATTTTGCGCCAACAAATATTGGAGCAATATCAGAAAGGAGTTTGACAGTGTAAAATTGCAAAGAGTTTGAACATATCATCATCTACAGTGAATATCATCAAAAGATTCAGAGAATCTGGAAGAATCTCTGTGCGTAAGGGTCAAGGCCGGAAAACCATACTGGGTGCCCGTGATCTTCGGGCCCTTAGACGGCACTGCATCACATACAGGCATGCTTCTGTATTGGAAATCACAAAATGGGTTCAGGAATATTTCCAGAGAACATTATCTGTGAACACAATTCACCATGCCATCCGCCGTTGCCAGCTAAAACTCTATAGTTCAAAGAAGAAGCCGTATCTAAATATGATCCAGAAGCGCAGACGTCTTCTCTGGGCCAAGGCTCATTTAAAATGGACTGTGGCAAAGTGGAAAACTGTTCTGTGGTCAGACGAATCAAAATTTGAAGTTCTTTATGGAAATCCGTCGTGTCATTCGGACTAAAGAGGAGAAGGATGACCCAAGTTGTTATCAGTGCTCAGTTCAGAAGCCTGCATCTCTGATGGTATGGGGTTGCATTAGTGCGTGTGGCATGGGCAGGTTACACATCTGGAAAGACACCATCAATGTTGAAAGGTATATTCAGGTTCTAGAGCAACATATGCTCCCATCCAGATGACATCTCTTTCAGGGAAGACCTTGCATTTTCCAACATGACAATGCCAAACCACATACAGTACTGCATCAATTACAGCATCATGACTGCATAGAAGAAGGGTCTGAGTACTGAACTGGCCAGCCTGCAGTCCAGATCTTTCACCCATAGAAAACATTTGGTGCATCATAAAACGGAAGATACGACAAAAAAGACCTAAGACAGTTGAGCAACTAGAATCCTACATTAGACAAGAATGAGTTAACATTCCTCTCCCTAAACTTGAGCAACTTGTCTCCTCAGTCCCCAGACGTTTACAGACTGTTGTAAAGAGAAAAGGGGATGTCTCACAGTGGTAAACATGGCCTTGTCCCAACTTTTTTGACATGTGTTGTTGTCATGAAATTTAAAATCACCTCATTTTTCTCCTTAAATGATACATTTTCTTAGTTTAAACATTTGATATGTCATCTATGTTCTATTCTGAATAAAATATGGAATTTTGAAACTTCCACATCATTGCATTCCATTTTTATTTACAATTTGTGCTTTGTCCCAACTTTTTTGGAATCGGGGTTGTGTGTGTGTGTATATATATATATATATATATATATATATATATATATATATATATATATATATATATATAATGATTTATTTATTTCAGTTTTATTGAATAAATGAGTTTCCTTCAAGTAATGAGTTTCAGTTAAACTAAAATGTGGACTCAGTGGTTGTATTATAAGCATTTACACTGCTTATGTACACTGCTGTGAGAATTCTGCTGTCCTGTTGAGAAAGCATGCAGTGTCAGTCGGTTTAGTACGTTCGTCAGATATTACAATATAAGCCTGGTGATAAAATAACAATTTAGTACAAAAATTAAGTCAGTCTAGGAGAGTAAATGTTGGTTATGTGTCTATGCCAACAATTTGGCAACATTATTCATGTCAAGACACAGCGGAGACAGTGCCTAGTGTGGAAAGTTATCTATCCAGCAGTCCACTTTTGATTGGATCACCTGAGATGGAAGTCTGAATTGGGTCAAAGTTCAAAACATATTTAAATAATTCTCAATGGAACGATTATATACATCAATACATATTGATGTATTTTATTTGCATGATATAATTTACCAGTTGGTTGTACCAAATACCACAACAGCCAGGAGGAAAATTTATTGTTTTGTTGGCAATTGCTCCTGGTGGGCCTGGTGTGCAGTCATAATAACAGACAGTTTCCTTTTCACAACAGCCTTCCTGGTACCTGAGGGATGGCTCTCAGAGCACACAGACACTAGCACCTGCCACACATGAGGGAAAACTATTGCTGCAATAACAATAATAAACTGTAATGTGACATGTTTTCACATTTTAGTGGTGCTGGTTTGTGAAATGATAAGTCACCAGTGTTTTAAAATATCCACTTGGGAATTCAGTTAAGTTCTGCGAAATAAATAAATAAAAATAAAAAAGGGTAGTCATCCTTTTGCCTACATGACCTTTTAATATGCCTCTGGTCTTTTGGGCATATTTCATTTTAGTAGCAGATGATAACCACTTTTTATGGCTCTTCACAAATTTAGTAGTTTGTTTCTTGCTGGAGAATCACCATTGTTAACAAAAATTGTCAATTGCTATTATGTAGCAATTATCTTTATATTTTCAGACCTTAACATAATAGATGTAATGAAGGTAGAAATGTTACATGCTTGCATGTAGAGGGTTTGCCACAATTATTTTTTACATGCAAGAAGGGGTGTTATATGCAAGGAGAATATACAGAAAATGATTCCCCACAAAAAGAGTCTTCCCTCCATTATCCATAACCACTTATCTTGTGCAGGGTTGTGGGCAAGCTGAAGCCTTTCCCAGCTGACTATGGACGAGAGGCGGGGTACACCCTGGACAAGTTGTCAAATCATCGCAAGGCTGAAACATTGAGACAAACGCCAATTCACAATCACATTCACACCTACGGTCAATTTAGAGCTACCAATTAGCCTAACCTGCATGTCTTTGGACTGCAGGGGAAACCGGAGCACCCGGAGGAAACCCACACAGACACGAGGAGAACATGCAAACTCCTCACAGAAAGACCCCTGTCGGCCACTGGGCTCGAACCCAGAACCTTCTTGCTGTGAGGTAACAGTGCTAACCACTACACCACTGCCCTGCCCATCCATCTATCCATCTATCCATCTATCCATCTATCTATCTATCTATCTATCTATCTATCTATTAATTACTTACTTGCATTGCTCAAATCTATTACATATCCTCCCATATGCATTTAAATTCTTTCCCTGAATTTGTCTGAGGAATATGCTGATGTTTCTATACTCCTCTGTTCTCTCTCCAATTTCTTTGTGAAATACAAAAGACATTGTCACCTTTGTAGTGGAATGCTTGATATTATCCACTTCCAATACCCTTCCTCAGGGACTGCTATAATCATTGTGGCTATGCTGTTAATTTGTTCATAATGTTTGCTGCTTATTGTTCCTATTGATGTTTTTAAGACACTTTTGTGTGAAATAGCAGACAGAAAATAACTTGGAATTAACTTGAATCTTTAGTAATTTATTTGTTTATTTATTTATTTTCTTTTGCTCTCATATATTACAGGCTACAGCTGAAATAAGGTCTAAATGTGTGAAACAATATAATGAATTCATAGGGTATATACATGTGTAATGCACTATATTACAGGGAATTATACAGGGCCCAGTTGCTGAATTTGTCACAGACACAACATTGCTTCAGCCAGTTTTCCATACAGTAATGTTAAAGGACATAAAACCAGTCCCTTAACCTGCATGTGCACAGCTAATTTTATTGATGATAAATCAATGAGAGTGCACTTAGAAATTACAATTTTGGAACAATTTTATTTATTTGTTTGTAAACAGTTAGTAATTTGAGAATTTTGTGAGAAAACCTGTCTTAAAAGTGAAAGGGCAACACATAACACATAATAACAACAATAACAACACACACACACACACACACACACACACACACAATGTGGACATGTGTGTGTGTGTGTGTGTGTGTGTGTGTGTGTGTTGTTATTGTTGTTATTATGTGTTATGTGTTGTCCTTTCACTTTTAAGACAGGTTTTCTCACAAAATTCTCAAATTACTAACTGTTTACAAACAAATAAATAAAATTGTTCCAAAATTGTAATTTCTAAGTGCACTCTCATGTGGACATGTGTGTGTGTGTGTGTGTGTGTGTGTGTGTGTGTGTGTGTGTGTGTGTTTTGTTTGGTCAATTTGTTGTTATTGTTGTTGTGTTCTGTCATATCTTTTAAGACAGCTTTTCCCACCCACAATATATCTAATTGTTCACAAAAATTAAAGAATGTGTTCTAGCTTAAACAACAGGATAATATCTAAAGAGGTACATCACTGAGTAGGTGCTTTCCCCATCATTTGCTTTTTAGTGTTTTTTTCTGGTTTCAATATGATTATATAACACTTTGGAACAAATATGCAGAATAGTAAACCAAAGCTTGAGGCCAAAATAGCAAATATTTCTACAGCGACAGTGAATTTTCCAGGAGAGCTGACGTAAGCAGGAATAAAGGTGATCCAAACTGCACAGAATATGAGGATGCTGAATGTGATAAATTTGGCTTCATTGAAATTGTCAGGCAGCTTCCGGGCCAGAAAAGCCAAAATAAAACACAAAAGAGCCAGGAGTCCTATATAACCCAGCACAGCCCAGAAACCTATTGCTGAGCCGACATGACATTCTAATATGATCTTTTCCTTGTAGTATTTCATATTTTTGTAAGGAAAAGGAGGGGATATTGTTAACCATAGTACACAAATAATGACCTGTACAAGTGTGAAGGCAAGTACACTGAGTCTCTGCTGTGGAGGCCCAAACCATTTCATGACATTACTTCCTGGAAGTGTTGCCCTGAAGGCCATTAACACCACTACTGTTTTCCCCAGGACACAGGAGATGCAGAGAACAAAGGTGATCCCAAATGCTGTGTGGCGCAACATACAGGACCATTCAGAGGGCTGACCAATGAATGTAAGTGAACAGAGGAAACAAAGAGTCAGTGAGAAGAGCAGCAAGAAGCTCAGTTCAGAATTATTTGCTCTAACAATTGGTGTGTCCTTGTGTTTAAAAAAAATTACAGCAATGCAAATGGTGAAAATTACTCCTAACAAAGAAAATGATACAAGAATGATCCCCATTATTTCCTCAAATGACAGGAATTCAACCAGCTTTAAGACACAGGTGTCTTTCCTTTTATTTGACCACAGTTCTGGTGGGCACTTAATGCAAGTTACAGAATCTAAGGAAAGAAAAATGTGCAATCAATTTAGCCATTTATGTAATTGCAATTATATTGTCTTTCGTAACCTCAGTAATAAAACTTTTAAATCTTTCTGGTATTGGTGTGCATTATTAAAGCAAACTGGTAGTCATTATACCTGTTATATTACTGATTTCTCCCTCTGCACATGGTATACAGTCAAAGCAGCAGATTGGCCTTCCTTTCTGCACAGCCTTCCTGGTGCCTGGGGGACAACTCAGACTACACACAGAGACTGGCACCTGAAAAACATTTTTATTCTGCATATTTATTCTTTTTAAAAATATATATTTATTGTACATTATGTCTGTTTTTCAGACATTTTCATTTACCTGTGCTTTGTTGTGGGCCCAGGCTATACTGTTGTTATTAAATGACAGCTGAAGGTCTGTTTGCAGAGAGGCATCATAGAAGCCCACTTTAACAAACACTATATTACCATCTTTTCCTTGTTGCCAATTCAGTAGTTCATACCTGGCTGCTGGGTCTCCATTTTCATCAAAATATACATCCTCCCCAGTTGACGAGGTGAAGTGCAGTTTCTTCAGCTCATTCATTACCTAAATAAAGCATTGGAAACTCTTCAGTGAAATGTTGCTTGTTTGTTTGTTTGTTTTCACAAGGCTATATTGTTACTCTTACCTCCCAGGGTTTATTATCTGTTATGTTTGCACATTTTCTTTGACTCCCTTGTCCACTGTCCATCCTTGAACAGTCATATCTGTTATGCAGGGCATAAGCCACAGCATATACAGCCTTGTAAACATTATGTGCCAGTCTTAATTCTGAAACATCTGTATAATGGTTTTGAACCTCACTGAGACTTTCATTGCCCTTGCATAGTTTTTTAATCTCAACATTGCCTTGTGTGGGAAATTTGCAATCAAATATTGTCTCCCACAACTCTGTATAAGCATCTACACCAGAAGCTGGATTTAAATTGGTCAAAAATTCCCGTAGGCCATTTATTTGAGCTTTTGGGATAGTAAAACCCATGGATCCTTTCAGAAGATGCTGCCATTCAGCATTGGCTGTGTTCATATCAGAAATCCAGGACTCACTTCCAATCCACTGAAACCCAGTCAAGTTCTGTGAGGCCATTTCCTTTAAAAGCACCCCGATGTCAGAATATGATACAAATGCTATAATAACTTTGGAGGTCGAAGCCTTTATTAAATCAACTATTTTTAGAATTTTTTCTCTGGGGTCTGTCCTAAAGAATGGCTTGGAATACTCAACACAGATTCCTTCTTCTTTAGCTGCAATGATGAATTCATTTATGCCATTGTTCCCATAGTCATTATCACTGCAGACAGCCCCTACCCATGTCCAGCCAAAATGTCTGACCAATTTTGCCAAAGCTTTACTCTGGTAGTAATCACTAGAAACAGTTCTGAAGAAAGATGGGTATTTCTTTTTGTTACTTAGGCAGGAACATGTTGCAAAGTGACTAACCTGAAATACAAACATTTCAATAACATGTCATTTACTTTGTACTTAAGAGCATTGTTTTAATTGCTTTTACACATGAAAAAAGAAGAGGTCTTACCACAGGTATGCGCAAAGGTCCCACAGTTGTAGAAAGGGCAATTGAGGGGCTTGATGACGTTTGTCCTATGATTGCTTGAACTGTATCAGGTTTGGAGCAAGACATTTCAGATGTCTTTTTACTATTGCCATTAACCAAGGACAATGAGGCTCTTGTAGTCATTTCTCTTGATCCACAGGCATCATAGATTTTATAACCCAATTTGACTCCAGGAAGAATATCAGTTCTATTGTTGATTTCCTCAATGGCAAATACCATTGTTTGAGCATTTTGAAATTCACGGAGGCTTAAACTACAGGACCATGAAACCAAAACCACACACAATTTTTGTGAGCACCATAAACTGTAATACAGTAGCAGGTTTGCATCTGTTGTCATGAAAATAATGAATGGCAATGTTCTGATTCTGTTAATCTGAATAAATCTTGAACCACATTATAATACTGCTTATCAAATTCAACAAATTAAAATTCCCCTATTGACCCCTCACCTTATGCATTGTGGTTGCTGGGGCCCAGATGTAAAGACATGTGTTGTCTCATCCCATTTTATGTGAAAGGAAAAGATACCACCAATCATTACATCCCCATCTTTACTGAGTTGAGGAGGATTGTGCAGCCCTAGTAATCTGCAAGGAGGATCAGCTGCTCTCACCTGGGTGAATAAAAGCCATGTATGCAGGAACCTCATTCTCATCCCTCTCTCAACACCATGGCCAGGGTTTGGGCTTTAATAGAACTCTTTCACTCACAAATTGATTAGACCCTTGGGTGTAGGCTTTACAAGTGCATTGCCTCATTAATTTGCAGTGTTATTAAGAAGGCCACATTTTCATTGTATTACAGTATTGTGCAAATGTACATACAAATGATTATTCTGAAAATAACTTCCCTTTAACAAAGCACTATCTCATGTACATTTTCATATCAATTGGGCCTTGCTATTGCAATCCTCCAAATAAAGTATATTATGTACACAAAAATTTTTATATTCCTATTGCCTATGATTGTGTTATAGCAGAGCCCCATACTTAAGATAAATGCACTGACATGATTTTTGATGGCGTTGACTGTATGACATCTGTACATATGTTTGAACGATGAATATGTACCACCACAGAAAACCCGACTATAAGTGCAAGGCAACATATCTCAAGACTTGACCACCAGACAATGAAATTTGTATCTTTATTTACATCAGATTGATGGGTTCTTATCCAGTGGTTATTTTTAATTTGCTTTTTAAAAATTGTTTATTTTCTAACACATTTTATGGAAAATATTAATGACAATTTCATATAAAACTAGACAGGGACACTCTAACGAGTGCAAACCCCGCCTTTTCCCTATTAAAATACATTGGGCGAAAATTTCGAAGTTCTGCCATGATCTTGACCTTTGACCTCCAAAATTTAATGGTTTCCTTCCTGGGTGATTGGCAACACATGTACAAAATCTGGTCCAAATCGATCCATTGGTTCTTGAGATATCTTGCAGACACACAGACAGACAGACAGACAGACAGACAGACAGATACACACACACACACAGACTGACGCAGGTGAAAATAATAACCCCTCCGACTACTGTCGGCGGGGTTAACTAGTTAAAACAGTTTTTTTTAGTCCACTAGCTTGCTGGACAATTGACAATTTCTGTCATGTAAGGGTGGTAGATGGATGTAAGTGCAGGAACCTGCGGCTGTATGCTCCAAGCTCTATAAGTGTGTGGATGTGAAAGATGTAACTAGACAACTGTTTGACATATCAAATTTGAGATTTGAGGGTAACTATACAGTAATGATATAAAGTGAAAGTGCTGGTTCACTGCTGTCCATCAGGCACCCAGCAGAGTCACACCATAATAAATGTTGTGGTGTTGTTTCTGGATTAGATTAGATTAGATTAGATTAGATTAGATTAGATTAGATTAGATTAGATTATTTGTTGCATATATATATATATATATATATATATATATATATATATATATATATATATATACACACACACAGTGGTGCTTGAAAGTTTGTGAACCCTTTAGAATTTTCTATATTTCTGTATAAATATGACCTACCGGTAACACATCAACAGATTTTCACACAAGTCCTAAAAGTAGATAAAGAGAGCCCAGTTAAACAAATGAGACAAAAACATTATACTTGGTCATTTATTTATTGAGGAAAATGATCCAATATTACATATAATATTTTTGTCTCAATTGTTTAACTGGGTTCTCTTTATCTACTTTTAGGACTTGTGTGAAAATCTGATGATGTTTTAGGTCACATTTATACAGAAATATAGAAAATTCTAAAGGGTTCACAAACTTTCAAGCACCACTGTGTGTGTGTGTGTGTGTGTGTGTGTGTGTGTGTGTGTGTGTGTGTATATATATATATGAGAGAGAGTACCATTCAAAAGCTTAGACACCCCTACTCATTCATAGATTTTTCTGTATTTTAACTATTTTTCTACATTGTAGAAAAGTACTGTAGACATCAAATCTATGAATTAACATAGAAAACATATATGGAATTATATGGGAAACAAGAAAGTGCTAAATATGTACTTAATATTTTAGATTCTTCAAAGTCACCATCGTTTACCTTGATGATACTTTGCAGACTATTTGCATTATCTTAACTAGCTTCATGAGGTAGTCACCTGGCATGCTTTTAAATTAACAGATGTACCTTTTCAAAAGTTAATAAGTAGAATTCCTTGCCTTCTTAATGTGTTTTAGACCATCAAATAGAAAATAATAAAAGTACAGTAAATAGCCCTGTAGCACCCTTGTGATTCATTATCTCATCTCATTATCTCTAGCCGCTTTATCCTTCTACAGGGTCGCAGGCAAGCTGGAGCCTATCCCAGCTGACTACGGGCGAAAGGCGGGGTACACCCTGGACAAGTCGCCAGGTCATCACAGGGCTGACACATAGACACAGACAACCATTCACACTCACATTCACACCTACGGTCAATTTAGAGTCACCAGTTAACCTAACCTGCATGTCTTTGGACTGTGGGGGAAACCGGAGCACCCGGAGGAAACCCACGCGGACACGGGGAGAACATGCAAACTCCACACAGAAAGGCCCTCGCCGGCCCCGGGGCTCGAACCCAGGACCTTCTTGCTGTGAGGCGACAGCGCTAACCACTACACCACCGTGCCGCCCGTGATTCATTATATAATGCTAATATAAACACATAAAATAACTGTTAATGCTAATAACTGAAATGCTTTGGTATATTTTGTCGCTTGTCCTCAAACTATGATGCAATATCTCAAAAGATGATACATTCATGTTCAGCTTGCTTCTCATGACAAGCTTTGAGTTAACCTTACTAACCATCTTATTCATGCCAAAAGCCTGTCATGAGGAGCAAGCTGAGCATGAATATCTCAAAAGATGATTTCATGTTCATTTTCAGCTTGCTCCTCATGATGACAGGCTTTTGGCATGAGGAAGAATGCTTAGTCAGGTTACCTGACAGAGAAGCATGGCAGCTCCAGGGACAGCTTTACCACAAAGGCCCTTTATATCCTGTAATAAACTTAAAAAGTGCCTCTTTTGTCAGTTTAGCCCATGTGTAATCACCAGCCTCTAAAGACAAGGAGTGTTTCCCAACTTACTAATGGATCTGTTTTTAATGTTTTTATATCTGTGCAATAAACATTTCCTCAGTAATAAAACAGTTTATTTGGTGCAGAAACAGTAGATCAACACACATTGTGAGAAAGTACCTGTATATTCAGTGTTTTCATCATGATGCAAATATATAGCATGTAATATAGCAAAACCCGTTGGGTAGGCCCTATCTATCTGGCCAGTGTATATCTGATTGCAATAGTATGAACTCCTTTATGGCAATATGAAATAGTGGCCTATGATGTGCTATGCTTTACTATTGGTAATGTATGTTTACTACTACTACTACTAATAATAATAATAATAATAATAATAACATTTAAAGAACATTTTTTTCCCATTTCATAGACATTGGTGCTAGCTTGCTAGGCACTCAAGGGGTCAGGTCCAGCATACCTCCAGGGACTGATCCGACCCTACATGCCAGCCAGATCCCTATGCTTTGCTGCTGTTGGTTGCCTTGCCCCTCCTCCTCTCTGCTCCTACCCAGCTTACTCAAGATTGCTGTCTGTCCTGGTTCCCCATTGGTGGAATGAATGGCCTTCCCATTGAGGTCAGAATTGCCAAGTCCCTGATCACCTTCAAGCGTAGACTGAAGACCCACCTTTTCAGGCTGCACCTCTCCCCTCCTTCCCTGCCCACTGTGTAATCATGTAGCTGTCTTAGCTGTCTTGACCAACTCAGGCTGTGTACAGTCTAGTCAGGTCATGATGACATAGTGTTGGCCACTGGGGTTTTATTTTGCTCTATTTAGTTGTAATTTGTCAGCTCATTTGTATGGTTGGCTTGGCTTACTTGGCTGTTTGCTAATTGTTGTTACTTCAGCAGAATATTCAACAAGGTGTTATTCTGTTACTTGTTCACTTAGCACTAGAACTTTCTTGTCTAGAAATTCAGCACTTCTAGGACCTGACTTTTGCACTTGTTGTATGTCGCTCTGGATAAGAGTGTCTGCTAAATGTCATGTAATGTAATGTAGTAGTTGTAATAATAATAATAATAATAATAATAATAATAATAATAATAATATGCTTACTAGAAATGTGAGTGTGAATGGTTGTCTGTGTCTATGTGTCAGCCCTGTGATGACCTGGTGACTTGTCCAGGGTGTACCCTGCCTTTCGCCTGTAGTCAGCTGGGATAGGCTCCAGCTTGCCTGCGACCCTGTAGAACAGGATAAAGCAGCTAGAGATAATGAGATGAGATGAGATGCTTACTAGAGGAAAAATACCCTTTTAGACAAATCATAATATGTATATATTATACATATACGCACATATCAGAATGCACCATGCCCGTCAGGACCAGGTAATTATGGAAAGTCCTGAATTGTGACATTAATTGAATTGAGCTTTAAGAATGGATTACAGCAATTACAACATACATCCTTTATCAAGGACAGAGTTGAGACATTTAAACAATATACATCTCTAGCTAGTGTAAGGAGTTCTCATTCATTTGTGTGAATACATACATACAAGGAAAAGCCCCTCATAAGGTACTGTGAAATATAGTGGTGGATTATTGAAGCTTTGTGTGTGGTAGCTAGTGGTACAGGGGCTGTTGTGAAAATTGGTGGCACACTGAATGAGGTAGAAAAGTATGAACTTGAACTGAACTTGGCCCGAGATGGCTCTTTCAACAGGATTAAAACCACAATTTAACAGCAGGATTAAGACAAACAACAATTCACATTCACACCTACGGCCAATTTAGAGCCACCAATTAACCTAAATGAAGTTTATCTTCTCGTGTTGAAAAACTCATATTTTTCATCAGAAATGCACCACAGATCTGAGTGACGTATTGCCCGATCTTTCACTCTGATGACATCACTTCCAGTGTTTTCCCACTCGAAGATAAATTTTATGTCTTCGCACTACCATGGAATATTCTCTCCTCTCTTTCTCTCTCTCTCTCTCTCTCTCTCTCTCTCTCATATGTGCTTATATATATATATATATATATATATATATATATATATATATATATATATATATATATATATTTATATATATATTAGATAAAAAGTTTTTAGGACTGTTCCTGTTGCAAATGAACAGAGCATGGTGAGGTCATGGGCCATATATAT
Source organism: Neoarius graeffei (assembly GCF_027579695.1). Lineage (NCBI taxonomy): Eukaryota > Metazoa > Chordata > Actinopteri > Siluriformes > Ariidae > Neoarius > Neoarius graeffei. Next base: position 91,894,215 of record NC_083574.1, on the reverse strand, counting down.
GCAAGAGGAGCAAGCAGTAACTCTTGTGAGTCAGTATGCTGTGACATTGCACTGTCAACACTGGGCCCTGTGTTACATGTGTTTTTGTGAAAGCATGTACATGTGCAATGGAGACCCTTGAAATGCTTCAGCAATCCTATGGCAATGAAGACAGGTGTTTTGAGTGCCATTTATGCTTCAAGAGGGGCAGGGTGTCACTGGAGGATGACGTTCTGCCCCTCTTGACGAAGATATCAGAGTCATTTCCAGGGTCTTCATTGTTGATATCCTGATTTTGACACCGAATTTAATGTTTGCTTTCTGGTACATCGTAAAATCACAAATGCACACGTGCACATTGTCACAAAAATGCATGGGATACAGGTCCCCATTTTGACACTGATATTCATGATGTCACTTGGCATACTGACTCATGCAACCCCAACAGCCCCACTCAGCTTGACTCAGCCCAACTCAGCAGCGCACGGCTCAGCCCAACTCAGCCGCGTTGGTAGTGGAAAAGCCACTGCTGTTACTGCTCCCTCCTGCTGCATGCACATGACCATCCCACGCTCCCTTCATTCACAACAGGAACAGTCTTGGAATTTTTGATTTCACCTCCTATGATATCAAAATAAGTATCCAACTATAACAGCAGCAATCTAAAGGTCTTTTTTTTTCACTAAACTATAATTACAAGGAAGCTAACAGAAACCATTATTTTAGCTTTTTTTTTTTTTAACTAAGCTATGAATGTTGTGGTGGAATTAAAGTTGATATTGTTTAAGTGTGAGAATGCAAGACAGCCAGTCATGAGAGATCATTGAATGACAGTTCCTGTTCTTGTGAGCATAGTGTAAGAAGTTTAAAAATGGCTAAGGTAATGCCCATTTACATTGAATTAATTAATCACTTTTAATAAGCATAATTACTTGATGCCCTTATGGCTAATTGCACATTTAAATAAGTGTTTTGAGCAAGTGATGCCCTTTAACTATAATGATAGGTCCTTCCCTATGCTTATATGCAGAACCTGACATTTGTATTAGGATTTGATAGCATATTGCCTGTCATTTGCATTCTACAATTTTTCCTTTCATATCAATAGAATTTTATAATATGTTGGAAAAGAGTTACCAAGAGCAAATGAATGTGTATGGCCAAAACTGCTAGTTTTGCAAACATGCAATGTTTAATATTTCACTGATCATATGATTTAAATATTATAATTTAATACATAGGCTATTAGCTCACTTCACTGGTGCTTTCCCCATAAGTTGCTTTTTAGTGTTCTTTTCTGGTTTCAGTATGATTATGTAACACTTTGGAATAAATATACAAAACAGTAAGCCAAAGCTTGAGGCCAAAATGGCAAATATCTCAACAGCTACAGTGAATTTTCCAGGAGAGCTGACATAAGCAGGAATAAAAGTGATCCATACTGCACAGAAGATGAGCATGCTGAATGTGATGAATTTGGCTTCATTGAAGTTATCAGGCAACTTACGAGCCAGAAAAGCCAAAATAAAACATAAAAAAGCCAAAAAACCTATATAACCTAGCACAGCCCAGAAACCTATGGTAGAACCCAGATTACATTCTAGAATAATTTTTTCTTTGTAGCTCTTTAGATTTTTGAAAGGGAAAGGAGGGGATATGGTTAACCAAAGCACACAAATGAGGACCTGTATTAGAGTGAAGACAAGGACACTGAGTCTTTGCTGTGGAGGCCCAAACCATTTCATTATATTACTACCTGGAAGTGTAGCCCTGAAGGCCATTAACACCACTATGGTTTTTCCCAGTACACAGGAGATGCAGAGGACGAAGGTGATCCCAAACGCTGTGTGGCGCAACATACAGGACCACTCAGAAGGCTGACCAATGAAAGTAAGTGAACAAAGGAAACACAGAGTCAGAGAAAGGAGCAGCAGGAAGCTCAGCTCAGAGTTGTTGGCTTTGACTACTGGGGTATGTTTATGTCTAAAGAATATTACTGATATTACCATTGTTAGAAATGCACCAATAATAGAAACAGCCATTAACAAAATCCCCATAGTTTCTTCATAGGATAGATATTCAATTTCCTTCTTTACACATTCATCTCTCTGTGAATTTGACCAGTAATCTTGAGCGCATTGTTCACATTCAATAGAATCTGTCATAGATTGAAATAGACATTAAAAAAGAAAAGAAAGGAAACACACACACACACACACACACACACAGATTAGATGTACAGTCAAAACAATCAGCAGGATTGAGTGAAAATGCAAAAGTATATTGAACCTTCTTAGATACCAGTTGGAGAATTATACATATCTCTAATGACATGAATAATTCCAATATTTTTTGCAGTTGCTTCCTTTCTGGATATTTTTATACCTGTCATATTGCTGATCTCTCCTTCAGCACATGGTATGCAGTCAAAGCAACAGATAGGCTTTCCTTTCTGTACAGCCTTCCTTGTACCTGGAGGGCAGTTCTCACTGCATACAGATACAGGTACCTACAATTTAGAAAATTATTAATTTTCCTGAAAAAAAAATGAAAGTGCAAATGACATATAAAGACTCTCTACAAATAGTTAAGGAAACATTTTTCTTCCTTTTACTTACCTGACTGGTATTTTGTGCCCATACTATAGAGGCCATGTTTATTGCTAATTGATCATGATTAGGTAAAGTAGAGTCATACAGTCCTACAGTGATAAATTCATATTGATTCTCTTTATTTGTTTGCCAGTTTATTATCTCATATTTTGCTGGAGGGTCACCATTTTTATCAAAATAAACCTCTTCCCCTTCTTTGGTTTTGAAATATATCTTTTTGAGGTGTTCTAGAAACTGATAAAATTTACCTGTATTACTTATTTTTGTTTATTTATTTATTTTTTATTTAGACATGTTTCTTTCTACAGATATTTGAATTAGCGTGTCATGTGTCATGCTCTTTAAAGTGTAAGAAATAATGTTTATTGACTCACTGTGAGAGGATCAGGCTGTTCCTTTGTAGAGCATGTTGTTTGGCAGCCAAGAAGGTTGTGTAGAGTATGGGCAATGGCATAAACTCCTTTATACACATTACTAAAAATGGGCATCAGGGACATGTCAGTGAATGTGTTTTCCACTTCAGACAGCTTCTCTTCTCCTGTGCACACTGGCAAGCCCTCTGAATCATTCTGCATTGTATATCCACAGTCAAAAAGTGCCTCCCAGAATTCAGGAAAAATGGCACTGCCTACAGATTTCAATGGTTTTACATCAAGAATGAAATCCTGCAGACCTGTCACCTTGGCTTTGGGGATAGCTAGTCCTATAGCCCCTTGCAATATATTGTACTTGTCCAAATTGGCTAGCGCTGGGTCAAAGATCCAGGCCTCTGTTCCCACCCATTGATATCCAGTGATGTTGTATTCAAAAAATACATGCAACAGATCTTCCAAATCCCAGGTGTCAAGAAATCCAACTATCACACGAGAAGTAGAGATTTTGATCTGGTCAATGATTCTCAACACTCTTTCTTTTGAGTATGTTCTAAAATATGGAAGTGAATATTCCAAGCAGATGCCCAACTGCCCTGCGATTTCAGTGAATGCAATCATTCCATTGTTACCATAGTCATCATCTCTTCTTATTGCTCCCACCCAGGTCCAGCCAAAGTGCTTGACCATCTCTGCCAGTGCTCTGCTCTGGTAATAATCACTGGGAATAGTTCGCAGAAATGATGGATATTTCTTTTTGTCACTGAGACATTCACAGGTGGCATAGTGACTGATCTAAAAATAATAATAATAATAATAATAATAAAATAAAATAAAAATTGTGTACCATCATCTAGCTTAACACAAAATTAGTCAAAATGAAAGATGCATATTTCTTTTGTACTTTTCAATTATTTGCATTGATAACCACTTACACAAATACTTACTATAGGAACACTGAATGGCCCAATACTGTTTGCTATAGCCATAGACACTGATGAGTATGTTTCACCTATTATGGCTTGGACCTGGGCTGGCTTTGTACAGGGATCATTTGAAATTGAGTTCTCATTTCCATTCACAAGTGCCATGGCCATTCTAATCCCTTGTGCTGCAAAACTACATGTATCATAGATCTTGTATCCCAGAGAGACACCTGGCAGTAAAGAAGAACTGTTGTTTATCTCCTCTACTGCAAAGATCAATGTCTGGGAAAGCTGTAGTGCTCGCAAATCAAGGCTGGATAGGGAAGTAAGATAAACAATGTAAAGACTAGACTGCTACCGTATGTGGTTACATATATTACTATTTAGTATGATTCAATTTAAATGTGTACTATTTAGTTAAAAGGTCTCTTTCCTATGCTGCTTACCTCTTGCACTTGATTGGAGGTGGTAGGACCACATAGGATAAGTCAATGTTCTCCCAACTACTATGGAAGGGGAAAGCCCCTCCAACAATTATATCACCATTCTTCCATATCTGTGGGTATGCAGGCTCTCCTTGTAGGCTACAAGCAGTCCCATTTGCTCTGGAAAAATTAATTATGGCCATTACTACATGCAGGAGAGTAAAGACAGACTCCATCAACCTATTTGGATAAAGAATAGTGATAAGGGTTAAGTGAAAATATGCCTGGCTTGATGTTTTGACTGGGTGATGAGTAAAGATTCCTGGTATTTATACATATGCAAAAAAAAAAAAAAAATCTCTCCAGTAAAACTCCACTTATGGGCGGCTCAAAAAAGGCGTGACTTTTAAATCTGAGCTACTTTAATCTGAAAGAAGTAGGCCTTTGTGTCTGATTTAGCCTGTTTTGCCTTTGGAGACAAATGGCTGGTCTTTTTTTTTTTGGGGGGGGGGGGTGGTTTCAAGTTTCTTTTTGTGTGATTATTGTTGTAACAGTGAGCATTTCATAGTGGTGGGTGATATTGAAAACAAAGATATGAAAATACTGCTCAAAGACCTCATTCATCTCATCTCATTATCTCTAGCCGCTTTATCCTTCTACAGGGTCGCAGGCAAGCTGGAGCCTATCCCAGCTGACTACGGGCGAAAGGCGGGGTACACCCTGGACAAGTCGCCAGGTCATCACAGGGCTGACACATAGACACAGACAACCATTCACACTCACATTCACACCTACGGTCAATTTAGAGTCACCAGTTAACCTAACCTGCATGTCTTTGGACTGTGGGGGAAACCGGAGCACCCGGAGGAAACCCACGCGGACACGGGGAGAACATGCAAACTCCACACAGAAAGGCCCTCGCCGGCCCCGGGCTCGAACCCAGGACCTTCTTGCTGTGAGGCGACAGCGCTAACCACTACACCACCGTGCCGCCCTGCTCAAAGACCTGTACCACAATATTTAATTTTGCAGAAGTTTTGTTCGAATAATCTTTAATGATGGTATGTCAGGGAAAAAAAAATCCCACTTTACAGTCTATTCTGAAGATGAGTATAAGCTTTTACCACAACACTGTCATAGTCTTTCAAAGAAAATATTTTAATTTGACTTCATGAAAGGCAAATGTTCACAGAAAAAGTTGTTGTTTTTTTTTCTTTTATAGTGTTTGCTAAAGCAGGAAAAATAAAACTCCTTTACTCATACAACACTATATTAATAAAAAACGTCATTAAAATAAAAAAAATAAATAAATAAAAGCTCCACTAACAAACATGCCAACAAAACAGGGGTAGGTTTCCCAAAAGCCTCTTAATGCGAAGAGCATCTTAACTAGGGGAGAGAGTGTGTTCATTCTGCTGCTCACTCTACCATTTAATGATGATCTTTGTGCTACGATGCTTTTGGGAAACTTAGGCCAGTTCAGTATAAACTCAGAGATTTTTTTTAATCCAATATGCAATATAATTAACAAAGGGATGGAGGAAATCAGTTAAGTTCCAATGTCCAGTCAAAACATATGTTATGTTTTGTGGTTTAGAGAATACTGTTATTATATTACAGAGTGTTTATAATCTTACCAGGATCTGAGAGAGAATGACTGGAAGATTTCTTCACTGCATCTGATCAGTTTGAATAACTTGTGATGCCATATGAACTAGTAAGTGCCTCTTCAATAGTCCAAGCAGGGACATTTATGATTAGGGGGATGAGCCATTGGGGAATTGGGGATGCGGGGACTGAGTGCAAAGGGCATACTTCTCCTTATGGATAAAAATTAACCTCATAATGTCTCTTTGCCATTACTTTTTGAGTAAAGCACAGAGCCTATAGCAGATCTCATTGTTATTTCTATTAAGTATGGGTCTACTGATATAAATGCTATCCATCAGCTTATAATAGTAACAGAACATTTTCAATAAAACATTTGCTAGCACAAATCTGTAAGCTGCATTAAATGGGTCATGGAATATTAATTAATGACAAAAGAGTCTCAACTGAAAGCTAGAAACAATTTCCTTTTTTTTAACCACTAACCTCCATCAGACCTGCTATTTTTGGTGTGTTTTCAGTCTTTCTTTCCTCTCTCTACCTCTAATCACTTACCAGTATTAAAAACAAGAAAATCAAGGACTTACCGCTTCAACAAAAGTAACTTTTGAATACAACCGTCACTACACCAGACTCATTAATGTTAAAAACTTCTCTCATTATCTAGCAAGGTAAATTTTCTTTAGCAGTAGGCTAATAAACAGCTACAAATGAGAGTTGATTTTCAGTTATTCTACCCTTGTTAGTTGTTGTGAACTAGCCTGGGCCCGCCCATCCTAAGCGTGACGCAACACGAGGGCCTGTTGCGAGCTTAGTCTGGCCAGGCAAGCTATCTCCAGCTCTTCCAAGCTCTGGAAAAATCGGGAGCCAATCAACTTTGAGCATCTCCAACGGCCCTGGGTAGAGGCATGTTCAAGGCAGTGACGTAGTAGAACTGCGACCGGAAGCCATAGATTGTTTACAGAATCATGCTGTATTGAAAGCATTCAATGGGAAGTTCTCATTGAAAACGGAGCAAAGAGCAGCCCTGGAGGTATTTATTGAAAGGAAGGACGTTTTCACCTTGCTCCCGACTGGCTTCGGTAAGAGTTTAATCTACCAGTTAGCCCCGCTAGTAGCCAAATCAATGGGGCTCAGCGAGAATCCTATCGTCGCGTCACATACGTCAGAGGAAAGAGTGATGTGATTGGTTTAAGCTTCGTCACAGCCTTTTCTGGCTTCGACCAGTAGCAAACTGAGGCATTTCAGGGAGGCGGGTCAACCACGGGCTCTGGGAAACGGTTGGGCTGAATATCTTGGCCAGACCAATAGCTCGTAGAACTTTGAAGTCGCATTAGCCAGACTAGTTGTGAACTTGGCAGATAGCTAACAAGGGCAGAATAGTGAAAAGACATATGCATTCTAGGGTTCAGCTGAGAAAATGAATGAGTAAAAAACCAACAACAACAGCTTCACTCCAAGCCCCCTGTCCATGAAAAGGAACTAATTAGCGAGTCTAAAGAGACACACAGCACGGCAGAGTCCACAATCACCTTCCTCTAGTGTTAGGGTTGGCACCGACCCATTTTTAGGTTTAGCATGCATAAAAGTACTACATAAATTTGTTTATTGCATCAAGACTTTTTGACTTTGTCAGGAACTTCTATTTAAACAAAATAAAATCCAAAAAAATAATTTTACTAAATTATAAAATGCTCTGGTGAAAATCATGACCTTTGTGTTGTTAGGGTCAATTTCGACCCAGTTAAAATATAAGATTATAAAGCAATAATAAATGCCAAAACTGAAATCATAAACACACAATCAGCCAACAGCCTACAGCCAGCTCTTCCTCCAACCACTTGAGCTTCAGTCAGGGGCTTTTCTCTTTGCCTGTTTGACAGAACAAACAAAGACAGACATGTCCAGGCATGTAAGGCCAATTGAGTTTAGAGTTGGTGACTTGCAGAGTACACATCTCCAATTTACAGCATGCAACAATGAGAAGAGGACTGAATGTAAGCCAAGCTCTGGATCATATCTTTGCTGATAATGAGGCAGAGGACACAGAGCAGTATAGCGATGGAGATGAGCAGGTCTCTGAGGAGGAAGATGATGTGGCGTATCAACCGGAAGACACAGACACATCTGATCAGTCTGATGAGGAGGTCACCGGTGCTGAAGCTGCTCCTGCTGAAACATTCAGATCCAAAAGTGGCAACATCTGTTGGAGCTCAGTACCTCCTGATGTACATGGCAGGACAGTTGTTGCCCAAATGAGGATGGGTTCCCTTTTGAGTCTGGTTCCTCTCGAGGTTTCTTCCTCATGTTGTCTGAGGGAGTTTTTCCTTGCCACCGTCGCCACAGGCTTGCTCATTGGGGATAGATTAGGGATAAAATTAGCTCATGTTTTAAGTCATTCAAATTCTGTAAAGCGGCGGCACGGTGGTGTAGTGGTTAGCGCTGTCACCTCACAGCAAGAAGGTCCGGGTTCGAGCCCCGTGGCCGGCGAGGGCCTTTCTGTGCGGAGTTTGCATGTTCTCCCCATGTCCGCGTGGGTTTCCTCCGGGTACTCCGGTTTCCCCCACAGTCCAAAGACATGCAGGTTAGGTTAACTGGTGACTCTAAATTGACCGTAGGTGTGAATGTGAGTGTGAATGGTTGTCTGTGTCTATGTGTCAGCCCTGTGATGGCCTGGCGACTTGTCCAGGGTGTACCCCGCCTTTCGCCCGTAGTCAGCTGGGATAGGCTCCAGCTTGCCTGCGACCCTGTAGAACAGGATAAAGCGGCTAGAGATAATGAGAGAGAATGAGAAATTCTGTAAAGCTGCTTTGCGACAATGTTTATTGTTAAAAGCGCTATACAAATAAACTTGATTTGATTTGATTTGATGACAGCTACTGCAAATGTCATCAAAATGACCCCTGGGATCACAAGGTTTGCTGTGACAAGAGTAAGTGACATCAAGTCATGTTTTGATCTGTTTATGCCATTGCCACAAAAAAAAAGTCATAATTGCTATGACAAACCTTGAAGGAAAAAAATTCCATGGCAACATGTGGAATGACATTGATGAGGAATGCCTGGATGCCTACACTGGTGTTCTTCTCCTTGCTGGAGTGTACAGATCCAGCAATGAGGCTACTGATTGTCTCTGGGACGCATCAACAGGCAGGAATTTTTTTTGAAAAAAAAAAGACTTGTTTTTTGCCCTTTTCTTGAAGTAAATATATATGGGTCGAAATTGACCCGAAACACCATAGATGTTACTATAGTTGATAATATTAAAATTAAAATCTTTTTTTTTTGAACATTTAAGAGATGTGATCTAATACCCCTCAGTAATAGTCAGGTAACAGAACAACCTTTTATTTGTTTACATTATTCTCTTGAGGTTCATTTGACCACTTTTTTATATTGAAAACGAGGGGTATGCTGTTAAAAGAAAGGCCCAGGGGGCCACAACAAAAATATTAAAACCAATCTTTTCATGGATAAGGGAGCCTAACAAGGTAACCAAGAGGTAAGAAACAAATTGGATGATAAATAATTGTTTTAAGGGTATTTTCTGGCTGATTTAAGACACGGGTCAAAACCGACCCGTTAACATAAGAGATAGTAACAGAAAGCTAACACCAGAGCAAGGTTAAAGGGGCAGCACATCAGTATTTATTAGGCTATATCTTACAACAAGAGGCGGCACGATAGTGTAGTGGTTAGCGCTGACGTCTCACAGCAAGAAGGTCCAGGTTAGAGCCCTGTGGCTGATGAGGGCCTTTCTGTGCAGAGTTTGCATGTTCTCCCCGTGTCCGCGTGGGTTTCCTTCGGGTGCTCTGTTTTCCCTCACAGTCCAAAGACATGCAGGTTAGGTTAACTGGTGACTCTAACTTGACCGTAGGTGTGAATGTGAGTGTGAATGGTTGTCTGTGTCTGTGTCAGCCCTGTGATGACCTCGCAACTTGTCCAGGGTGTATCCCACCTTTCACCCGTAGTCAGCTGGGATAGGCTCCAGCTTGCCTGCGACCCTGTAGAACAGGATAAAGCGGCTAGAGATAATGAGATGAGATTAGATCTTACAACAAATCAATATGTTAGGCATTTTTACTTATGTACTTACTTTTGCAGTTTATCCATATTCCACATGAGCTATGATAAAAGGTAAGCATCGCTACTTCATAGAGGATGTGGCACAGAAATGAAAAAGGTAGCTTTCCAATTTGCTTAGTGCTCTGAATGCCAAGTCTATGCATTAATACTTCTGGTCATGAGAGACACTTATTTATGAAAGTTTATCTATGGTACCTCTATGTTGAGGGCCAGAGCATGTTTTTTGTTTTGTTTTTGTTTTGGGGGTGGTATAAAGAACCCCCAAAATATGTCTAGCAATGCCCATTATTCCAAGCATATATTAATGAGGAAACCATCACTCTCTCTAACCATCACTTTCTGGTTACTCGCTGGTTTTACAACAGTACATGTGCAATTGTATGTAAAATGTTTGGGGGCCCTGGCCAAATCACAAAATTTTGTTGATTATTTACTGTAAGTAAAAAGGGGCAGCATGGTGGTGTAGTGGTTAGTGCTGTCACCTCACAGCAAGAAGGTTCGGGTTGGAGCCCCATGGCTGGCGAGGGCCTTTCTGTGTGGAGTTTGCATGTTCTCCCCATGTCCGCGTGAGTTTCCTCCGGGTGCTCCGGTTTCCCCCACAGTCCAAAGACATGCAGGTTAGGTTAACTGGTGACTCTAAATTGACCGTAGATGTGAATGTGAGTGTGAATGGTTGTCTGTGTCTATGTGTCAGCCCTGTGATGACCTGGCGACTTGTCCAGGGTGTACCCTGTCTTTCACCCGTAGTCAGCTGGGATAGGCTCCAACTTGCCTGTGACCCTGTAGAACAGGATAAAGCAGCTAGAGATAATGAGATGAGATGAGATTTAAGTGAAAAGACAACATTTGCAGCAAAGCATTTAAAAATATAGATTATGTATTTATTTATTTTTATTTTATGGACATTTATTTTATATTTGACTTAAATTTGAAAAAAATGCTTATTTTCTGATTTTGATGTGTCCAGTTTATCAAGTTTGCCATAACTGATCAAAACCGTTTCTTGATCAACTAACTATTACCAACTTTGACTTTTCTCTTTGGCCTTTGGATTCGTATGTTTTGCCATTTGCACCAGTAAAACTATAACTACACTTGAACCCAAAATCCCTGTTCATGGCTGGCATACAGAATAGAAGCCATTTTTTTTTTATGTAAAGTATGTACACTCAACAGTCAAAATTGCAAAAAAAAAAAAAACTTAAACATGACTTAAACAAGCCAATCTTAAATCTTTATTGACTCAAATTCTTATTTATTTATTTTTAAAATAACTATACAGAAAATGTTATATGTACAGCAATGCCCTTCACAATTATTGGCACCACCTGTAAAACATAGTAAAAAGGGTTAGAAAAAAATCCACCTTTTGGTGAAGTATCTTCATCTCACATTGGAAAAAAAAGAGAGGAAAAACCCAACATTTAATTGAAATTAATGAATTCAGAAAAAAAAGCAAATTCCTCATCAAGAAATATTTATTTTCAACAAATACAAATGTGCCAAGGGGTGCCAGTAATTGTGTCGTGTACTGTACATTTCTTTTTGCAGAACAGTTTAATTTTATTGATTATTTTACAGTTAAATGTATTGGCCACTTCCCTGGAGAGCCAATACAGTCCAATAAAGGGCTATCAGCCTACAACTTTATTGTTAAAGATAATTTCTATGTCGGAATGTGAAACAAACATCCTATACACCTGTAGGGCACAGCCCAATGAGTCTCAATAAGAATTTCAGTATGTGTGTAGATACCAATAATTTGCTGTCATTTGTATTTCACCTGAAAAATTGCCTGTTGATCAGCAGGTAAAGTGGCAAAGATTATTATTTTTCATTGTTTTCTGTCCATTTCATCCTCCCTCCCCCCATTTAGATGTATGTATATTGTAAGAGCAAAACCTAAAGATGTTTGGTATGGAAATTTATATTGAGATGGTCAGTACAAAGCAAATACCAATTGTCAAAGATTGAGGTCTTGTAGTGGTAGGAAATCTCCTGTGCTTTTAATGTTTTGGGTGAGACTGCAATGTTCTTAGAAAATGAAATAATAATACAATTATTTTTTGATTTATATGTGTATCATTTATTCTTTTCTAGACCTCCAAAGACTATCAAGATCATGGATGAAAAAAAAAAAAAAAAAAACATTCTCAAATAAATTTTTAAACACTATCCAGCACATAATGACCCATAAATCTTTACTTAAGACATACTGTTATGCATATAATTTAATAATATACAGCTATTAAATGATAAATCATTTGTAGCTATTTGTTTTGTGGTGATCGACCCATGATGGCCTTTTTAGTATTCTGTTCAGGGTGCAAAAGAATAATATAGCACTTTGGAGCAAATATGGCTACCAGAATTCCAAAACTGGATGCCAAGATAGCAAAGATCTCTACAGCCACAGAATACTTCCCTGGGGAGCTGACGTATGCAGGCACAAAGGTGATCCACACAGCACAGAATATCAGCATGCTAAACGTGATGAATTTGGCCTCATTAAAGTTATCTGGAAGGTTCCTTGCTAAGAAGGCCAAAAGAAAGCTTACAGCAGCCAGCAGGCCAATGTAGCCTAATAGAGTTGCAAAACCAATCACAGAACCCATGGCACATTCAAAGACTATTTTTGAGCTGATGTAACGAGTGTTTTTATGGGGTGTGGGAGATGCTGTAACCAGCCAGACTATACATATAACCACCTGCAGGGCTGTGAGGACCAGTACTGTACCTCGTTGTTGGGCCACCCCAAACCACTTCATTGCATTTTGGCCTTCTGGCCGAGAGGACTTGAATACAGCCACAACCACCATGGTTTTGACCAGAATGCTGGAGACACTCAATACAAAGCTGATACCAAATGCCACATGCCTCAGTTGGCATGTCCACAGCTGAGGCTGCCCAATGAAAAGCAGCACACATAGGAAGCATAGTTTGAGTGACAGGAGAAGCAGGAAACTCAGCTCAGAGTTGTTTGCCCTGACCACAGGGGTGTGGCGGTGATGGACAAACACACCCAGAACCCCACTGCAGAAGCAGGTGCCAAACAGGGAAGCTGATGTTAAGGAGATGCCCAGTGGCTCTTCATAGGACAGGAACTCCACTTCCTTTGGGACACAATGGTCCTTCTCTGGGCTGGACCAAAACTCATCAGGACATACAATGCATTCATTAGAATCTGAGTGCGAGAGAGAGAGACAGAGCATTGGAGAGGGGGCATGAAGGATTATCAAAAGTAAAGAGCACACATTTTACTGGTATGCTCAATCACTTATAAAACATAAATGTCATGTTCACCTGTTATATTGCTGATTTCTCCATCAGCACAAGGTAGACAGTCAAAGCAGCAGATGGGCATTCCTTTCTTTCTGGCTTTTCTTGTGCCCATGGGGCAGCTTTCACTGCACACTGACCTGGGTGGCTAAGGAATGGAGAGTCCAATTCAGCAATGCATTACTTCTGCTGTATGTTTACTGTCCATTTACTATTGGTGATATTTATATGCAACACAAACAATAAATAAAAAATGAAATTTCCAGTGCTTCACATGTAGTTAAACATATAAGCCTGTTCTCTAACACCTTAGATCCTCTCTGTGATTTATGTGTATGTGATTTACTTTTTTTGTATCAAAGTTCCAGAACAAAGCATCCTCATCCAGTGTAAGCACATGATCTGTCTGTGCAGCTTCATCCACCACACCAACTCTGTGGACCCTGATAGACCCATCCAGGTTTGGCTGCCAGTTCATGACATCATAGATGGCTAAAGGATCACCATTTTTGTCAAAGGATACATAGTCCCCAAAGCCAGTGGTGAAATTCACACGTTGTAGGTAATGGACAAGCTGTACCAGTTGTTAGAAAAGACAAGTAGAGAGGATAGGTTTTAAGCATGTCTTTGACATTAATGTTTGACCAAAAAATATAAATTTTAGGGCCATGGTTCACACTCACATCTGATGTAATCATGTTGAGCTTTAGAAAAAAAAATCACTATTTTTTTCTCTGTCAAAGCATTCATTACAAATTAGCTTTTCATGCTTTTTTCATTTTTAGTTTTGTAACAGAAGATTTTTTTTAATAAAATAATTTTCAAACACACTGTGAATACAGAACTGTTATATTATGAATTACTTATTGTGGGTTTTTTAAAAGCATTGCATATAAAACTACATAAGCATATATTCCTTCTCAGTGCAATGTGTATGGCATCTGTGCTGTACTTCAATAAGCATGTGTGTATTCATTAGTTTCACCTGCCAAGGCTGCAGAGTGGATATTCTGGCACAGCTGTGACCACTAAAGGGCCCATTGCCCTCCTGACACTGTGTCAGGTCATGCAGGGCATGAGCTAGTGCATAAACCGCTTTATACACATTATAGGAAGCTCTTAGTTCAGATATGTCACTGTATGCTGTATTTGTGCTGCTCAGATCTTCTTCACCTGTGCACAACATTATCTTATCTTCCCCAGGATTTTGCATGCGATCTGAATCAAACCTGCATCCAAACATCTCCTCCCAGAAGATCCGCACCATGTTGTTTGCGGGATGCATGTCAGGGCGCAGACGTAGCAAGAAGTCCTGAAGCCCTGCAATCTCTCCACGACGGATGGCAATGCCTAGAGTTCCTCCAAGGAATGGTAGCAGGCGCTGTGTGAGGAAGACAGGTGAAGTAGCCCAGGCTTCACTAGCAATCCATTGCTTTCCAGTTACATTTCTCACAGAAACTTCGTCCATTAGTGGCAACAAGTAGGCCTCAGTAGAAAACACTACCACCACCTTGGCTGTGGAGGTTTTGATCACTCGAACAATGCGCTCCACATCTCTGCGGTTGTTGTCCCTTGGCAGCATCTCAGAGTAAGCCACACATCCACCCAACTGTTCCTGAACATCCTCGTGGAAGGAGAGGGCAGCATAGATACCATAGTCATCATTGCTGTACACTAGGCCCACCCAGGTCCAACCAAAGCGTTTCAGGATTTGGACAATGGCACGCACCTGGAAGGCATCACTGGGGATTGTCCTGAAAAATGAGGGGAACTGATTCCGGTCACTGAGACAAGAGCAAGTGGCAAAGTAGCTCACCTGATGAAAAGTGAGACAGAAAAGCAGAGAGAGAGAGAGAGAGAGAAAATGTGCAAAAAAGGGCAGACATAAAATTACAGAACATGTGAGAGATGCCATTCAGAAAGGAAAAGGACTTTGCTAAAAGTTAGAATGAATCTCCAGTCATATAATTAGTACAAAGGTACAAACATTATGGATGTTACAGATTTATAGACATAAACTCATGCCACATTTTCCCTCAATTCTTAGAAGCCTGTACCATGGGCACTCGAAACAACCCCAGCACACTAGAGATAGCTATAGAGTGAGTGGAACCCGGGTCCCCCACTATCCCAATCACTGGGGGAGAACTGGTGCAGTTCAGACCAGAGGCAATTTCATCAGTTCCACTGATCAGGGCTGTTGCTGCCCGAAATGCCACAGCAAGCTTCACACAGTTATCATACAGATGATAGCCCAGCATGATGTTAGGAAGCAGGTTGGCATTTCTGTTGATTTCATCAATAGCAAAAGCCATAGTCATTGCCTGCTGGAAGCTTGCCATGTCAAACCTGTTGCAATATCACAGACAAAGAGACAGATCATGTGAATGAAGAAGTAATAATGAGTGTGTTGAATCAATTTTGCAATTCCTGCTGTGCTATTATTTCATGTACAAGCAAAATATGCTTTATAAAAATATACACATTAAGTTTATGAAAGTGCACAACAGTTTCTTTTGGCAATAGATCAGTAATTTCAAATATTTTATCTCTTTAATGAATACATTCCCTCCATTCATCCATCCATTATCCATACCACGTATCTGTCACGGTCACAGAGGAAGCTGGAGCCGATCCAAGCTGTTCCCCATTTGCACTTTTTCTCATTATTATCCTGAGCTGAACCCACTTACTGTTGACAATAGGGTTGTTCTGGCTCACTTGTGAAGCTCAACTCTGGAAATACAGTTAGAAAGTGGACCTCAAACAGGCCTCCCAGAATAAGGTCTCCATCCTGGTGCATCCCATTTAGGCCGAAGTGACCCTGAAGCTGACAGTATCCCGAGTCGAGGTCCAAGCCTGTGGCTGATGATATGGAGGAGGAGAGGGCCAATAATAAACTCCAGATGATACACACATACAGATATGAAATAGGCCACATCTTTCTCTCTGTCTGTTTCTCTGTCCTTCTCTTTCTGTGGTAAATATGTGGTGGAGATTTATATAGCTGGTGAGGTCATGTGGGTGTCTGTGGACATAATGACATCATGTGTACATACTGTAATGGCATCTTTTTTTTTTAATGGTGATATGGTTGATATGATTATATGTAATTGATGTAATGGTTGATTTCTTATTATTTTAATGGTATTTATTTTTCCTACTATATGAAGACATATAATGCATGTTAGTGACTTTTTAAAAGCTGCATACATATTTATTCAACATTGGTTGCTCTTGCTCATTTGTCCATTCGCGACAATTTATTTTGGCATTTATTTTTGGTAATGTATTTTAACCCTTTGATGCCCAACATGGGTCAAATACGACCTGTATTCATTTCCTGTATGGCTGAATGTTTCTTTGCTATATCTTTGAAATAAAATTACAATTTAATATTTAAGGTATTCATTAAATGTTTTTTTTTATTACTAATCAGTATTTTTATTTTTCCTTTCTTACTTTATGAATAAATAAGGTTTTGCATTTCTACATCAATTTTACACACATGGGTCAAAAATGACCCATGTTTATTCACTATAGAATTTGAGAGGTACTTTTCATGTTTGTAAATGTTTGTTTGTTTGCAATTGGGAACATAATTATTGTGTAAAATTATTAACCTGCCGCACATTTTACAACTCAGCATAGCTGCCTTTGCAAATCTGATGCATTCAACTCATACTTCACAATTGTTTTACCATAGAAAATTTATATCTTGGGAACGATAACTGTACACACTACTTGGACATTAGGTTAATGTTACATTGACCTTGACATCCATTACTAGTGAAAAAGAAAATTATGTCAAATACTATTAGCGATTTAGCTCTTGACATATTCTATTCTTGCTAGCTGACTGGAACAACAGCAGGCCGGCAGCCACCTTTGCCCTTTCTGCAGGCACTTTTTGCTGTGTCACATCCTGCCACAAGAGGGCACTACACTAATGTCAACAAAATAAAACTCAAAGTAGAATATTCCATACTTGATCAAGTGAATGGGATGCATTTGAACATATTCTTTTGATTTTCTTGATTCAGAGTGTTAGCATGCTTGGTCCCAGTCAATCCAGATTTACGGCTAAAATGGGAGCAGAGATGGTGGTTGAAGAACAGAAAAGAGAACCTGAGGATAAAGATGAGGCAATTCTCAGTCCTGATTCTGAGTCTGAAATCTCTGATGCTGATGACCCAGAATATGTGCCACAGGGTTAAGCTGGAGTTCACCACCACAGTTCACTACAGTTCACTACCGTGACACAGTAGATACACCACAGTTCGATATCATTGTTTTCAATGTTATCAGTGTTATCAGTTATCAGTGATGTGTATGACAAATAAACACATTTCAAGTATTAAATGAGCTATTGTTTGGTCCAAATCAATGATACAATAATTATTTTAGCAAAATTATCATATCTTTTTTAATCAAACATTTTGACCCATGCATGTAAACCTAATGTCATAATCCAAAAACTATTTTTGTTCAGGAATCAAAAACAAGATATTTACTTGTATATCTTGGATTATTAAATGATGAAATTGGTTGATTTCAAAAGATATAGGAAAATAAATAAATAAATAAATAAATAAATATAAAGAACACTCCATCATGGGAAAGTTTATCCATGTAATGGATTTGTCTTCCAATGCAGGATTTTTTTTTTTTTTTTAAGATAATAGCTGACTAGAGCCCAAAACGCCATAGAAATTTTGGGTCTGCTGCATGATTTATTAGCTCGCTGGAACAGCACACCATTGGGGCAAGTGCTTAGTAACAGCACCCATACCTCGTGAAAGCTTAGTCATTTGCTGAGGAACTAAATTCCTGGTTCCAGTCCTCCAGGAAGGAGGAGCCCATCATTTTTTTTGAGGGGGGAGGGGACTGAGACCAAGGACACTGATGCAGTGGGAGAGCCCCAGAGTTCCCTCCAGATGCCGTTGCAGCAGCAAAGGAGGAAGCTGTCAGAGAGGAGCTCCCTCCAGAGGCCATCACAACAGCGGGGGAGGAGGCTGTCACCCCAGAGCTCCCTCCAGAGAATTATGCAGCTGCAAAAGAGAAGGCCATCACCCCAGAGCTCCCTCCAGAAGCTGACACAGTGGCAGACAAGGAGGCTGTCACTCTGTAGCTCCTTCCTGAAGCCGATGCAGAGGGAGAGGAGGAGGCCTTCGCTCTGGAGCTCCCTCCAAAGGCCGAAGCAGAGGCAGAGGAGGGCATTGTTGCCCAAGAGCTCCCTCCAGAGGCCAAAGCAGCTGCAGCATCAGAGGATGTCGCGTCAGAGGCCATCGCACCAGAGCTCCTTCAAGAGGCCGACACAATGGGAGAGGAGGAGGGTATCACCCCAGAGCTCCTTCCAGAGGCTGATGCAGAGGATGAGGCCTTCACCCTGGAGCTCCCTCCAGAGGTGGACACAGCAGCAGAGGAGGGGGCTGTCTCCACGGAGCACCCTCCAGAAGCTGACATAGAGGATGAGGCCATTGCCCTGGAGCTTCCTCCAGAAGCCAATACAGCAGCAGTGGAGTAAGCTGTTGCCACAGAGCTCCCTCCATAGGCTGACGCGGGGAAAGAGGAGGAGGCTGTCACCCTGGATCTCCCTCTAGAGGCCAAGACAGCAGCAGAGGAGGAGGCTGTTGGGCTGGATATCCCTCCAGAGGCTGATGCAGTGGCAGAGGAAGAGGCCATTGAACCAGAGCTCTCAACATAGGCTGATGCAGCAGCAGAGGAGGAAATCATCACTCTGTAGCTCCCTCCAGAGGCTGAGGCAGAGTCAGAGGATGATGTCACCCCAGACCTCCCTCCCAAGGGCAAGATAGCTGCAGAGGAGGAGGCCATTGCCACAGAGCTCCCTCCAGATGCCAATGCAGAAGCAGAGAAGAAGCCCTTCATTCGGGATCTCCCTCCAGAGACCAATGAGGCCATCACCCCAGAGCTCCCTCTAGAGACCGACATAGCGACAGAGGAGGAGGCCATCACCCCACATCTCCTTCCAGAGGCCAATGCAGAGGCAGAGGAGGAGGCCTTTGCTCTGGAGCTCCCTCCACAAGTTGATGCAGATGTTGATGTTGAGGCAGCTCCCTCCAGAGGCTGATGCAGAGGCAGAGGATGAGGCCTTCACCCCAGCGCTTCCTCCATAGGCTGATGCAGAGGTAGGGAATGAGCCCTTTGCTCTGGTGCACTCTCCAGAGTCTGTCACAGAGGAAGAGGGGGAGGCCTTCACACCAGAACTCCCTCCAGAGACCAATCCAGAGGCAGATGTGGAGGCAGACACCCCAGCACTCCCTCCAGAGGTCAATGCAGTGGCAGAGGAGCAGGCCATCACCCTGGAGCTCCATCCAGAGGCCGACACAGTGGCAGAGGATGAGGCCATTGCCCCAGATCTCCCTCTAGACACTGACACAGCAATAGTGAAAGAGGCTGTCAGCCCGGAGCACCCTCCAGAGGCTGACACAGAGACAGAGGTGGAGGACCTCACCCCATGGTTCCTTCCAGAGACTGACATATGCCGCTTTTCCACTACAAACGCGGCTGAGTCGGGCTGAGCCGTGCGGTGCTGAGTCGAGCTGAGCGGGGCTGTTGGAGTTGCATTTCGACTACAACCGCGCTGAACCGTGCTGGCTGGAAGTGGGTGGACACATTGGGTGGAGTTAGCGAAAGTGGGTGGATGTTACGTGATGTCATTAAGCAGCGCAAACAGTGACATCAGTGATCTTTTAAGCGGTAGTCTCACGACCCGAATAGTAAACAATAAACATGGAGGACATGGAGTCGTTAGTGTTGCTGGTCTTGGTGCTGTGGCTTGTTGTCACCGACAACGCCAACAGATACTGGCAAGAGCATATAGATGAGGCGAGGCGCATAAGGCTTCATAATTCTCGTAATTCGTAATTCTTCTTCTTCCGGGTTTATGGTGTTTACAGATCCCAGTGTGCTCGCGGGGCGTGTGTGGGCATGTGAGGACACTCCTCCTCACCAATCAGTGCACAGGGGAGTGTCTGCTCATGCCCCCAGCCTCACTCGGCACGGTTTGGCTCGCTTCAGCCCCACTCCAAAACGGTGCGAGTTTTAGGGGCTAAGCAGGGCTGAAGCGAGCTGAGTCGCGCTGTTTTTTGGTAGTCGAAACGCGAGCCGTGTCGGGCTGAAGTGAGCTGAAGTGAGCTGAAGTGAGCTGAAAAAGGGTAGTGGAAAAGGGCCAATAGTGGCAGAGGACGATGCTGTTGCCCCAAACCTCCCTTAAGAAGGCATCGCAGCTGTAGAGGAAGAGCCCCCGTCTGTGTCCTTGCACCTATTCAAGGCCTGACCCAAACCCAAGCCCCCATCTAAGCTGAGAATCTAGTGCCACATCCATGCAGAGCCAGAGCAGAGCACCAATGATATGGCATCCAGCGCCAGATCCTCATCCCTGGGGCTATCCAAGAGGAGTTTTAGCTCTCAGAGGGAGCTCTTTGGGGGCTTCTATCACATGGTTCTATCACGTGTGCACTGAGCAGCACGCACCTCTAATGACAAGCACCTGCCCCAGATTAAAGCACAATCAGCGTGCACATAAAAGTATGCTGCCTACACCTCTAAAGTGTGAAGTATTGGATTGATTTTCACCATTACCGAGCCATTGCTATTGTATTGTCTTCCTGGTTCTTGACTCTCATTCTGTGTTTTGGATTCTGTTTTTTTTGTCTTTGCCTAGTATAGTCTGTTTGTGCCTCACCTCACCCTTTGCCTGTTTACCATTGATGATTTCTACCTGCCATATTGGATTGTTTGCCTGTAAGCTTTTAAATAATACTCTTCCACACTTATAACCATCTCCATCAACCATATTACTGACAATTACTCTATGTGAACATATATATTTTTCTGATTTCACAGAAAAATAAAGCAAGGTCCATCACTTGACTGATAGCAAAGAAGATGACATACGAGTAGGCCAAATTTACTATGTTATTTTGCAAAATAATATACATCCAAAAACACTGGAACTTTTGTGAATACCTGAGTAATCTAGTCAAGTCAAGTCAACTTTATTGTCAAATATGCTATACATGCTCGACATACAGCACAGATGAAATTTCAGTCCTCTCTGACCCACGGTGCAAACAGGCAATGCAATAAATAAAAATAAAAATAGAATTATTGAAAAAAACAAACAATATAAACAGTATAAACACTCTAGATAAGAACTAGACATAAACACTCAGAGAAACAATATAAACAGTATAAATAAACAGTGTAAACACTAGATAAGAACTAGACATAGACTAAACACTCAGACAATATAAACAGTATAAACACTCTAGATAAGAACTAGACGTAGACTAAACGCTCATATACACACACACACACACACACACACACACACGTAAATTGGTGCAAATAAACAAACAGTCAAGGGCACTTGAGGTATAGCAGGTAAACATGAAATAAGCAGTATAAACAAACTAGCAGCTGTTAAGGTGAGGTAGTGCGGAATAGTGCAAATGAGCGAGGTAAAGTGAGATGTGCGGCCCCTGAGTTCAGTGTGTTAATGAACGATGTATGTATGTACTGTATGTATGTATGTATGTATGTATGTGTGTGTGTGTGTGTGTGTGTGTGTGTGTGTGTTGGGGGGGGAACTGTGAGGATGACATGTCAGATGCTGAAGGGGGGCAGGGGGTGTGTGAGCAGAATCTGTGGCAGGGGACAGAGGGGGGAGGAGGGGCAGAACAGGGAGGGAGTTGAGCCTTCTGACTGCCTGGTGAAAGAAACTGTTCTTGAGCCTGCTGGTTTTGGCCCGGAGACTCTGCAGTCTCCTCCCTGACAGCAGCAGACTGAAGAGGCTGTGAGATGGGTGGGTGGGGTCACCTGCAATCCTGATGGCTTTGCAGGTGAGGCGGGAGTTATAAATATCCATTAGAGAAGGGAGAGAGACACTAATGATCCTCTCAGCTGCTCTCACGATGCGCTGCAGAGACTTGCAACAGGACACAGTGCAGGCGCCGTACCACACGGTGATGTAGCTGGTCAGAATGATCTCGATGGTGCCTCTGTAGAAAGTGTGCATGATGGGGTCCGGGGCTCTTGCTCTCCTCAGTTTACATTCCCTGGTAAATCTTAACCTAATAAATTTCAACATTTTCCACCCAAACACATCATTATAGATTTAAATAGCTCACTTTTTCAGTATAAAAAGCCATAGAAGTGTTTAGTCCCAAAAGATAGAGTAAAAACAGCCAAAGAATCAGTGAAAAATGGAGGTAATATACTACCTCCATATAATATAATTATATATCATATGGTTCTACTTAATTCAAACAACTGCTGACAAACACAAGACAGAACAAGACAAAACAACTGCATGCTGTAGACCTTCTATCATGTCAGTAAAGCCACATGTTTTAATTCTAGGTAAATATTAGACATAACTAACAGTGTATACCAATCAGCCATAAAATTAAAACTCCAGTTTAATATTGTGTAAATCCCCATTGTGCTGCTTAAACAGCCCTAACCTGTTGAGGCATGGATTCCACAAGACCTCTGAAGGTGCTGTGGTATCTGGCACCAAGACGTTAGCAGCACACCTTTTAAGTTCTGTAAGATGCAAGTTGAGTACTCCATGGATCAGACTTGTTTGTCCAGTACATCCCACAGATGCTTGATCAGATTGAGATCTGGTAATGTGGAGGCTAGGTCAACCCCTTGAACTATTTGTCATGTTTCTCAAACCATTCCTGAACAATTTTTGCAGTGTAGTAGGGTGCATTATTCTGCTAAAAAGGCTACTGCTATTAGGGAACACCTTTGCCATGAAGGGGTGAACTTGGTCTGCAACAATGTTTAGAGAGGTAATATGTGTCAAATTGACACCCACATGAATGTTAGGACACAAGGTTTCCCAGCAGAACATTGCCCAGAGCAACACACTGCTTATGCCAGCTTGTCTTCTTCCCATAGTGAATGCTGGTGCCATCTTTAAACCAGGTAAGTCACACACACACACACACACACACACACACACACACACACACACACACACACACACACACACACACACACCTGGCATTCCACAGAATGCAAAACATAATTCATCAGACTTGACCACCCTCTTCCATGGTCCAGTTATGATATTCACATGCCCATTGTAGGTGATGGAGAGAGGTCAGCATAAGCACTCTGACAGGCCTGCATCTATGCAGCTCAATGCATAGCAAGGTGTAATGCACTGTGTGTTCTATCATAGGCAGCAATAACTGTTTTCAACAGTTTGTGCTGCAGTAGCTCTTCTGTGGGATTGGACCAGACAGCCTAGATTTTACCCTTCATGCCCATCCATGAGCCTTGGGTGCCCATCACCCTGTTGCTAGTTCATTGGTTGTCCTTCCTTGGACCATTTTTGGTAGGTACTAACCACTGCATGCTGGGAACACCCCACAAGACCTGTCGTTTTAGAGATGCACTGACTCAGTCATCCAAACAGCACAATTTTGCCCTTTCAGAAGTTGCTCAGATCCTTACACTTGCCGATTCTGTTCCTGCTTCCAAAACATCAACTTTGAGAACTGACTGTCCACTTGCTGCCTAATATATCCCATCCCTTGACAGGTGCCACTGTAATGAGATAATTTATGTTTATTACTTCACCTGTCAGTGATTTAATACTATGGCTAATTGATGTATGTCCAGTGAAATTATTTGACTTTTGTTTGGTTGCTATGAAATTCTTAAGCTCTTTGTAGATTGAAAACCCATGCTATAGATCTTAAATGCATATGCCTGGGAGAATAAATAAGACTTTAAATAACTATCAGAAAAGGCAAATGTCCATAGTTTTAGTACAGCAACAGTATTGGCATTGTCACTTCGATCCTCATTTGAGACCACAGAATGAGAAGTGGTTATAGGCTCTAAAGGTTGTAGAGATGGAATGGGGCATTTGATAAAAATAAATAAATAAATAAATAAATAAATATACTGGTGCCATGCCATATTACAGTCAATTCTAGATCTGACCAGTAAACACTGAAAGAGGATCCTTTTTGCACCTGTGCCATAAAATATCATGCGACACATCTACTTGCCTCTGAAATGTGTCTTGGATCAGGTACATTAGATCCTGCAGATGGCAATGTTGAACATGTGTTCACATCTATTGGAAAAATTCAGCCTAAAACCTATGCATATATGTGAGTATTCCCCATATGACAAATCAAAGTCTGTCAATTACAAACAGGGGCACTCTAATTTTCACACACACACACACACACACACACACACACACACACACACACACACACACACACTGTGACCATTATTGTGTGTTTTTCTCTAATTGCATTAGTTCTAATCTAATGTAAGCAATCAAAATTAATTAATTTAAAAATAAAGAAAAAAGGGAAATTAATTAATTAATTTCCCTTTTTTTCTTAATTTCTGAGTTTGTGATAAGTGTCATCTATCGATAACTGACTATCTGTAATAACCTATCCATATAAGTCTGTTCAGTGCTCAAGTCATTGTTTTCTTCCTCCCAACATTTCAGTCCTCCTCATTGGCCTGTGCACATGCCAGTCATCTATGAAAACAGGTGACATAATTTCTTTTATAAAGCAGAGTCCACCAGTCTGTCATACACTCTATTGGGGACATCCAGGCTCATGAATTCGCCCACATGCCTCTTTGACGTTTGGAAATATGCCAGTGGGTGAGCTGGTACTGTTGGCTATTTTTCTGCTCCTCTGGCCCAAGGTTCAGTCCACAGAATCAAGCAATGGCTGTCAGAGAATGGAGGGAATTGATCCTCATGTGCTAGCAATGGATGGAGATGTTATTCTTGGAGGGCTTTTCCCCCTTCATTACATCACTCCAAAACCTGATCATGTTTTTACAGACCAACCACAGGTTCAGAGGTGTAGTGGGTGAGTGATACCACTTGTTCTGTTGGATATCAGTTTCTGGAAATAAGACATCCACATGAAAGAAACATGAAAGTTTGGCTCTAGTACAGAATGCCTGTATTAGTCACTAAGCACTTTCTGGCTCTAGCTCTGTCACAGTGGTACTTTTTTGGATGGAAAATACATAGATAAACTTAGAAATAGGTAAAAGTATGTATGCTATACTATGCTGTAGAAAACAGTGCTTTTTATTTATGTATTATTTGCATTTTTTTTCCTGATTGTGTTTTGATCATGTCACTTTCCCAGGATTTACCTTCCTTTCCTTACTCAGCTATCCCTGTTTTTCAGATTTGACCTGAGGGCTTTCCGCTGGGTCCAGACTATGGTGTTTGCCATTGAGGAGATAAACAAGAATCCCAGGCTTTTGCCAGGTGTGAAACTGGGTTATCGGATTCTGGACAGCTGTGATAATGTCCACACAAGTCTACAGAGTGCATTCTCTCTGGTCAATGGATCTTCTCTCCATCAGACAGAGGGTTCTGCATCCAGAACCCTTCCTTGTCTTTCTAAAGCTCCTGTTCCTGCAATCATAGGTCTGGCATCATCCACACCAACCCGAGCTGTAGCCCAAACATTTGGGCCTTTTGGGATTCCTATGGTGAGCATTGACTTAAAAGATGTTGAGAATGAATGAAATAAACTAAACACTGCCATAATAATAGTTGCTGTAAGTATAGACAGTCAACTCTTTCTTTCACTTTTTTAATGGTTTATTTTATTCTGTTTTTATGACCCTTATCAACTGCTTGTTGATAACTCTGTCTTGAAATTTGTTCTTTACCACATTGATTCTTGTTGACAAGGACTCAGAAATTAAGCCATCTGTTATCTCCTGCATTTTTCAGTCTGCCTTGCCTTCAGTCTCTTTCACTAGA
Source organism: Neoarius graeffei (assembly GCF_027579695.1). Taxonomy (NCBI): domain Eukaryota; kingdom Metazoa; phylum Chordata; class Actinopteri; order Siluriformes; family Ariidae; genus Neoarius; species Neoarius graeffei. The sequence goes on along the minus strand of NC_083574.1, from coordinate 91,868,115 downwards.
TTTCATGGTCATTTCACTGTGTAATGATATAATACTTATTTTATTATAGAATATAATACTTAAAATATTCAGTTGTTCCTCATATAGATGCCTAAATATATTTCAATGATTGCACACATATACTAAAGACATCGAGGATATAATTAATGTTGTGGTGTATATTAAAATAGTGAATATGCACCAAAATATCTCATCTCATCTCATCTCATCTCATCTCATCTCATCTCATTATCTCTAGCCACTTTTATCCTGTTCTACAGGGTCGCAGGCAAGCTGGAGCCTATCCCAGCTGACTACGGGTGAAAGGCAGGGTACACCCTGGACAAGTCGCCAGGTCATCACAGGGCTGACATAACAGACACAGACAACCAATCACACTCACATTCACACCTACGGTCAATATAGAGTCACCATTTAACCTAACCTGCATGTCTTTGGACTGTGGGATAAACCAGAGCACCTGGAGGAAACCCACGTGGACACGGGGAGAACATGCAAACTCTGCACAGAAAGGCCCTCCCTGGCCACGGGGCTCAAACCCAGACCTTGCTGTGAGGCGACAGCGCTAACCACTACACCACTGTGCCACCCGCACCAAAATATATTATTCTTAATTTGAGATGAAAGAAGTTATGAATATAATTGAATATAAAAATCTCATTGAATTATTAAGAATCATTATTACAATAAAATACAGTTTATTATTATTATTATTATTATTATTATTATTATTATTATTATTATAGGAGACATTACATGAGTATTTTAAAACACCATTTTAGAAATAAAAATGACATTTAATCTTGCTCATTGACTCTCATTTAATGATTTGTCTCATTAAAATAAATTTACCGTGATATTTGTAATTTTACTATAATTTACACATTCTACCCATGTACCTCTGGTAAGTCCATTTCTAATCTCTGCTCATAGTTTATGTATATAGGTCATGTTTAATATATTGAAAGTCTGTATAATATCCATTATCATTGTGCTTACACAATCTAAAGATGGACAGGTATTTCATTTGATTTGACTTGAAGTTTATTAGGTCTTGTTTTATCTCACATAACTTAAAATAATGTTGAATCATCAGTAAACAGGCCTCAGTAAAGACTCTACTGATGACCAATAATTTTAGTATCAATTGTATTTGTTCTTGGTTGGAATGAAAATGTGCAGCCACAATCTTGGTTATGATTTTAATTTGTGTGTGTGTGTGTGTGTGTGTGTGTGTGTGTGTGTGTGTGTGTGTGTGTGTGTGTGTGATATATAAGCATTGCTTTAAAAATTTAATAGTATCACACTGAATAGTATTCCACACAATGCATTCACATAGCCTCTGAAATGACTCTGAAAGAATGCATTTTTGTCCAGGAAAAAGAAACTTTATTAGTCTCTCTTATTTCCTCTCTCTATTTAACTACTTTCAGATCAGCTACTTTGCAACTTGCACATGTCTGACCAATAAGCAAGTGTACCCAACCTTCCTCCGCACTGTTCCCAGTGATGTGTTCCAGGTGCAGGCTCTGGTGCAGTTGATGGCCCATTTTGGCTGGCGGTGGGTGGGCACAATTGGCACAGAGGATGATTATAGCCACTATGGAATTCAAGCCTTTACTGAGCAGCTGGCAGAATGGGGTGGTTGTGTGGCTTTTCACCACACCATCCCCAAAGTCCCCACTGCAAAACAGATCGGTGCCATTGCTGATGCCCTGGAGGCCTCCACAGCCCGAGTGATTGTGGTATTTGCCACAGAAGGTCAACTTCTAGAGCTGCTATCAGAGGTGGCACGCAGAAACTTGACAGGCTGGCAGTGGGTGGCCAGTGAAGCCTGGGTAACTGCCAGTATTCTTACAGCCCCGGTGTTTCAGCATGTGTTAACAGGGACTCTGGGATTTTCCTTCAGGGGTGCAAATATATCTGGGCTGGCTGAATTTCTTCTGAGAATACAGCCCTCTGATAACCCAGAATCAGTCTTCACTAACATGTTCTGGGAAGAACAGTTTAACTGCCATCTGGATTATGCCAGCAGTGAGAATTTGGACAGGCCACTGTGTACTGGTTTGGAGAATCTTGAGCAAGTTGAAAGCAGCTACACAAGTGTGACTCCGGTGCGGGTTTCCTACAATGTGTATAAGGCAGTGTATGCAATTACTCATGCGCTACACCACCTACTACAGTGCACAGCTATAGCACAAGCCTCAGGCCAGAGAAGCTGTAACACTGGGGCAGAATTCACACCTGGACAGGTGATAGGATTGTGCAATCAGTGCTATCTACTAATATACAGTTAGCTCCATATATATATTTGGACACTGACACAAATTTTGTTTTTTTACCTGTTTACTGAAACATATTCAAGTTATAGTTATATAATGGACATGGACATAAAGTCCAGACTTTCAGCTTTCATTTGAGGGTATCCACATTAAAATTGGATAAAGGGTTTAGGAGTTTCAGCTCCTTAACATGTGCCACCCTGTTTTTAAAGAGACCAAAAGTAATAATAATAATAATAATAATAATAATAAGTTAAATTTATATAGCGCCTTTCAAGAAACCCAAGGATGCTTTACAATAGTAGACAAAGAAAGAAAAAAAAAATATATATATATATATAATAAGAAAAAAAAAAGTAAAAAGTCCACCAAGTAGGGGTCAGGATGTAATTCCCGTGGTGTAGCAGCCACAGTCCCACCAAAAGGCACACGAAAACAAGTCCCACATCTCCAGCACTGCTGCTGCGACGCCGTCAGCAACATCGCTCAGAACACCATGCCATGGATCCACAAAGCGAGCAGAGAAGCTCCGCCACGCAAAGTGCTGGTGTGTCCCAAACTGCCTGCACAGCCACCGCGACACCACCAAGCAACATCGCTCGGAACATCACGCCAAGCGTTAAAGCGCAGAGCTCTGGACAACCATGATGTAAAATGAGCAACGAGCTCAATGCAGTCCACAGCTGGGAGCACAGGCATCACCCACAGCAAACCAAGGCCTGGAGGGAACCGACGCCCAAAACTGGGTCCGGAGCTACACCACAACCGGTGGAGAAAACACTCAAACACTCAAACAAACATCAAACTACACAAACACACAGAAAAAAAAATAGAAAAAGAAATAAAATAAAACAAAAAAGCTCTGGTGAGAAGCGGCAGCCAGAACGCGCACGACGTACTCTCAACTGGAAACGGAAACAAACAAGCAAAAAAAAGATATGTCCAAAAGTAATTGGACAGTTGACTCAAAGGCTATTTCATGGGAAGGTGTGGGCAATTCCTTCGTTATGCCATTCTCAATTAAGCAGATAAAAGGCCTGGAGTTGATTTGAGGTGTGGTGCTTGCATTTGGAAGATTTTGCTGTGAAGAAAACATGCGGTCAAAGGAGCTCTCCATGCAGGTGAAACAAGCCATCGTTAAGCTGCAAAAACAGAAAAAAAACATCTGAGAAATTGCTACAATATTAGGAGTGGCAAAATCTACAGTTTGGTACATCCTGAGAAAGAAAGAAAGAAAGCACTGGTGAACTCATCAATGCAAAAAGACCTGGACACTCACAGAAGACAACAGTAGTGGATGATCGCAGAATAATTTCCATGGTGAAGAGAAACCCCTTCACAACAGCCAACCAAGTGAACAACACTCTCCAGGAGGTAGGCATATCAATATCCAAATCTACCATAAAGAGAAGACTGCATGAAGGTAAATACAGATGGTTCACTGCACGGTGCAAGCCACTCATAAGCCTCAAGAATAAAAAGGCTAGATTGGACTTTGCTAAAAAACATCTAAAAAAGCCAGCACAGTTCTGGAAGAACATTTTTTGGACAGATGAAACCAAGATCAACCTCTACCAGAATGATGGAAAGAAAAAAGTATGGCAAAGGTGTGGTACAGCTCATGATCCAAAGTATACCACATCATCTATAACACGGTGGAGGCAGTGTGATGGCTTGGGCATGCATGGCTGCCAGTAGCACTGGGTCACTAGTGTTTATTGATGATGTGACACAGGACAGAAGCAGCCGGATGAATTCTGAGGTATTCAGAGACATACTGTGTGCTCAAATGCAGCCAAACTGATTGGTCGGCGTTTCATAATACAGATGGACAATGACCCAAAACATAAAGCCAAAGCAACCCAGGAGTTTATTAAAGCAAAGAAGTGGAATATTCTTGAATGGCTAAGTCAGTTACCTGATCTCAACCCAATTGAGCATGCATTTCACTTGTTAAAGACTAAACTTCAGACAGAAAGGCCCACAAACAAACAGCAACTGAAAACCGCTGCAGTAAAGGCCTGGCAGAGCATTAAAAAGGAGGAAACACAGTGTCTGGTGATGTCCATGAGTTCAAGACTTCAGGCAGTCATTGCCAACAAAGGGTTTTCAACCAAGTATTAGAAATTAACATTTTATTTACAGTTATTTAATTTGTCCAATTACTTTTGAGCCCCTGAAATGAAGGGATTGTGTTTAAAAAATGCTTTAGTTCCTCACATTTTGTTCAACCCACTGAATTAAAGCTGAAAATCTGAACTTTAACTGCATCTGAATTGTTTTGTTCAAAATTCATTGTGGTAATGTACAGAACCAAAATTAGAAAAATGTTGTCTCTGTCCAAATATTTAGGGACCTAACTGTATTTTAAAATATTACTGTTGTCATACACTTATGTTTTAAAATTGTAAGTACTATTCATATTAGGTTTTGGTATTTTATTTACAGTTGCTATATCATCTGAGGAGAGTGAACTTCACAAACCAGTTTGGAGAAAAGGTGTATTTTGATGAAAACGGTGAGCCAGTACCTCTCTATGACATCATAAACTGGCAGAAAGATGGCCGAGGTGGAATCAGGTTTCAGAGAGTGGGTGGATATGATGGTTCAGCCCCCAATTGGCAGCAGCTCAAGATGGACATGGACTTGATAGAGTGGACAGGAGGGCAGAGCCAGGTGTTCAGTTCAAAAAATAAAATACCTATTTCGATTTTTATGGCTTAATCAAACATTGTAATTCATTGTAGTTCTTACAGATATAAGGAATACATAAGTATGACCTTAAAAATATAAATCTACCCTTGAATAATGTATTATAGAACACAGTTTCTAGGTATTTTGCAAGATTTTATTTCAAACTGTGCATTTTGACAAATTGTTAATTGTATTTCCCTGTGAATTTGCACAAGATAATTTCAGTGTACATCATCCTGCAGGTGCCTTTGTCTCTGTGCACGGCTCCCTGTCCTCCTGGGACTCGACAGGCCATACGACCAGGCCAACCCATCTGTTGTTTTGACTGTCTGCCTTGCACTGAGGGAGAGTTCACCAATACATCAGGTAAAAAGAAATAGATTTTCTACATAGTTGTAAAGACACACACACACACACACACAAACACACACAATGCGTATATATATATATATATATATATATATATATATATATATATATATACACACACATGCATTCATCTCATTATCTCTAGCCATTTTATCCTGTTCTACAGGGTCGCAGGCAAGCTGGAGCCTATCCCAGCTGACTACGGGCGAAAGGCGGGGTACACCCTGGACAAGACATGCATTCATTTCTTTGTAAATGTTCTTTTGTAATATAAAGCTTTAAAAGTTGTCATTACAGAGCTGACTGATAAATATGACAAATACAAAGCAGCTCTGACAGTAGTGCAGTTGCAAATCACAGGCTTATATTAATCTCATCTCATTCTCATTATCTCTAGCCGCTTTATCCTTCTACAGGGTCGCAGGCAAGCTGGAGCCTATCCCAGCTGACTACGGGCGAAAGGCGGGGTACACCCTGGACAAGTCGCCAGGTCATTACAGGGCTGACACATAGACACAGACAACCATTCACACCTACGGTCAATTTAGAGTCACCAGTTAACCTAACCTGCATGTCTTTGGACTGTGGGGGAAACCGGAGCACCCGGAGGAAACCCACGCGGACACGGGGAGAACATGCAAACTCCACACAGAAAGGCCCTCGCCGGCCCCGGGGCTCGAACCCAGGACCTTCTTGCTGTGAGGCGACAGCGCTAACCACTACACCACTGTGCCGCCCACTTATATTAATATGCTCATTATATCATTTCTATAGTGGTATGGCAGATACTCTACATAATCTGTTTAAAATATATTGTTATTTAACAAATAAAAATGTATGATCATCAGTATGGTAAAGCTTCCTGGAACAAGACATTTCTTTTCAATTTATGGAAGTAGTCTCCAGTATCAGCACCAGTCAGAGGTAAAGCTGTTCTTAAGTTTTCCACCATGGGAATGTCAAACATAGGCTGTTGCATCTTCCAGCTTTTTATGCATTTAAAATGCAGCTGTAGGAAGCAACATTGTTTTCCCTGTTTTCTTCAAGAGGAAGTAAGAAAACTATTATTTAAAGCTGTTATAAAGTAAGTGATATTAAGAACTTGTTTCCTGGGACTTGAACACCATTAATTAAATTAAAAAATATAATTGGATAAAAAAAAAAAACATGATGTGCTTTCTTTAACATTCAATAAAAATTGTAATTGTTGACAAATTAACATGACACAAGAATAGAACACTTTAGGATGTACTGATATAGAAGCCATCATGTTTTATACCTTCCAGAAATGTGCTTGTTTCTTGCAGGAGCCACAGAATGCATCCGGTGTCCTCTGTACTACTGGTCCAATGCTGAGCGTGTGGCATGTGTGGCAGGCATAGAGGAATTCCTTTCATTTCAGGAGATCATGGGCATCATCCTTGTTACCCTCTCCCTCCTTGGAGTTGCTTCAGCAACTGCTGTCTCTGTAATCTTCTACCTCTTCAGATCTACACCTATAGTCAAAGCCAACAATTCAGAGCTGAGTTTCCTGCTTTTGCTGTCACTGAAACTCTGTTTTCTGTGTTCACTGGTGTTTCTGGGTCGGCCTTCAATGTGGTCCTGTCAGGCCCGGCAAGCAGCATTTGGCATCAGTTTTGTCCTTTGCATCTCATGCATTCTGGTCAAAAGCATTGTGGTGCTATTGGCTTTCCACTCCACCATGCCTGGTACCAGTTCCCTCAAACGATTTGGTCCTCCTCAGCAAAGAGCATTTATTATCAGTTGCACTGCAGGCCAAGCCATACTCTGCATTAGTTGGTTGTCATTAGCACCCCCTTACCCTTTTAAGAATACATCTTACCAGGGCGGAAGGATCATACTGGAGTGTAAGGATGTCTGGCCTCTGGGCTTCTATTTGGTACTTGGTTATATTGGTGTCCTCTCCTGTGTTTGCTTCATTTTGGCCTTTTTGGGCCGGAAACTTCCAGATACATTTAATGAGGCCAAGTTAATCACATTCAGTATGCTGATCTTTTTTGCTGTTTGGATCTCATTCATACCTGCATACAACAGCACCCCAGGGAAATACACAGTAGCAGTGGAGATATTTGCCATCCTGGCCTCCACTTTTGGCTTGTTTTTCTGTATCTTTGCTCCTAAATGTTACATTATTCTGCTGAGGCCTGAACTTAATACAAAAAAAGGAATGACTGGAAAAACATCAAAATGAACTATTCATTCAGGGCCTTCTTTGAATTGCAGTTTAATCAAAATACATTTTGTTGTGCTGTCCAGTAAGCTGAGACAATAATTCTGTGTCATCATAGACTCTATCTATCACAATCTAGAGACAGAAAGCTGGAGCAATATAGATTTAGTATTTCACTGTATTGGAATTAATAATACAATATAATACATTTTTAATAATTGTTATTGTTCATGTTCCATAAATGCAAGCTGATGTGCAATAAAGTTTATTTTGTGAAAAAAAGAGTTGCTACTCTTGGAGAAACAGTCTATTTCTTAAATTTGAATTTGTTGGAAGCAAATTTGAAATGCAATAAAATTGTCATTAAAAATCTAGGGAAAAATTATTTTATTTACTATGTTACCACATCTGCACAAATACATCCATAAATGTTTCCTGCACTGCATTACCTGGTAGCGCCAGTACACATGTGGCTAACAATAACAATTTAATTGTGACAAATTGCTTGATCTTCATGTTACCTTTGTTTTTTTATTTGAGGCTTTCAAAGTGCTTTGTAGGATTCCAAACCCAGACAGCACTTCTTGATATTCTGGCTTAAATGCAATTTTATCATAAAGTTCAATATGTTTTCAAACTGGAAAACAGGAATATGCAATATTCGAAAGTAAGGGCAATCTCCAAACATGCATTCCGCCATGTAGTAATCAATGTCAAAATATCTTTATTGGATAGCCTGAGAATAATGGTACAACATTTTGATACACTGTGTACTTGCAATCTGTCTTATTATTAATCTTTGTTTCAGGACATGGTATACTCATAGCAGCAGACAGGCCATCACTTCTGCATAGCTGTCCTCTCCAGAGACTCAGGGGGAATCACTTACTGTGTGATGGAAGCATAGTAAGTACAGTTGGACTTTATCTCTGTCTATCCTCCAACCCAACATCATATTTCTGTTCTTCTCTCCTTTTGGTTTGGATGAATCATAATGACCCACTCTTATGAAATCCAAAGCATCAGAATATTGATGCTTATCGCTCAAACATAAGCACATCAGAAAGTGACTTAACTGAAATTCAAACAATTAAAAATATGAATGAAATAGTCGATATTTGATATTTAACTTTATTAGCACAATACTTAAAGTGGTTGCAATATTGTGCATCAATAAAATATGAGAAGAATCATGGAAGGATATGTACATATGGAGATAAATATTTTTGCTATAATAGCTAGATATAGTAGGCCCATAGTACAGTGGCTTCTGGTTAAAGTGAAGAATAAAACTCCATAGAAATATGAGCACTCAGTTCCCTCATGTGAGTGAGACTGGTGCATAGCAAAGGCTCGCTGCCGCATTCGAGGGTGTTTTCTCTTACGTCACCATGTGACACCTGTTCCACACAATGTGATTGGCTGATGCATTTATCCACAGTGGCAAAGCTCAGAAAAACAACCTCATTGTGTAACATTCATGTGCTATATGAAAGTACTCATTACAAAAACAATTGGGGGAAAAAAATTATATATATATATATATATATATATATATATATATGTGTGTGTGTGTGTGTGTGTGTGTGTGAATTAACTGCACCAATAAATAAATAGGGCGGCACGGTGGTGTAGTGGTTAGCGCTGTCACCTCACAGCAAGAAGGTCCTGGGTTCGAGCCCCGTGGCCGGCGAGGGCCTTTCTGTGTGGAGTTTGCATGTTCTCCCCGTGTCCGCGTGGGTTTCCTCCGGGTGCTCCGGTTTCCCCCACAGTCCAAAGACATGCAGGTTAGGTTAACTGGTGGCTCTAAATTGACCGTAGGTGTGAATGGTTGTCTGTGTCTATGTGTCAGCCCTGTGATGACCTGGCGACTTGTCCAGGGTGTACCCCGCCTTTCGCCCGTAGTCAGCTGGGATAGGCTCCAGCTTGCCTGCGACCCTGTAGAAGGATAAAGCGGCTAGAGATAATGAGATGAGATGAGAATAAATAAATAAATAAATTGCCCCAGTGTGTTGTGGCATGTGAAACGTGAATATCAATCGAAAATCAATATAGCTAAAAATTAGACTTAACAATGTGAATGGATCTTTATTTATTCCAAATTCTAATTACTGAATGAACATTTTAGAAAAAACAATTTCAGGAACATTACATAAAATCTTAGGTTTATATTTTGCATAACAGGTCCATGTTTGTGATTATTTTTACAGGAAAATATATTGACTGCTCTATAGGAGAACCAGTGCAGTCCAATAAAGGGGTTGCCCACAGATTTATAATTATTGTTTTACATCATTATGATGTCTGATTGTGCAAATTGTCCTGTCCTCCTATAGGACACAGTCAAATGATCTCTATAAGCCTTCCAGTATTTGTGAACATACCAATAATATGCAGTCACTTGACTTTGATTTCAGAGATTGGGTGTTTATGCTTTATCATATCCAACAGCCCACCACTTCTCCTATTTCCCCTTTTTGTTTGCATTATATGTTTGTGAAGAGTATAAGGTAAAGGACTTCAGTATGGAATCTATGATTTAAATGTCCAAAACTGAAGTATTTGTGAAGGAAGAAGAAATCCCTTGTGATTTTGGCATTATGGGTGACTATGGTTGATATGTTCTCTTCCAGAAAAATATTATAATAATAATAATAATAATAATAATAATAATAATAATAATAATAGTGAAATGAAAATGCTCATTACAAAAGAAGAATTTGAAAAAAATATATATATATATATATATATATATATATATATATATATATATATATATATATATACCGTATATAAAATTTATTTGAATTAACACACACAATTATTTGAATTGAGTGTGTGTGTTTATATGAAACGCACACAGACACAAGATAGATAGATAGATAGATAGATAGATAGATAGATAGATAGATAGATAGATGTGTGATGACCTGGCGACTCGTCCAGGGTGTACCCCGCCTTTTGCCAGTAGTCAGCTGGGATAGGCTCCAGCTTGCCTGCAACCCTGTAGAACAGGATAAAGCGGCTAGAGATAATGATATGAGATGTATCTTTGTTGATTCCAAAATCTAATTACTGAATGAATATTTTAGTAAAAACAATTTCAGTGACATTACATAAAATCTTATATTTATATTTTGCATAACAGGTCCATGTTTGTGATTATTTTACAGGTAAATATACTGACTGCTCCATGGGAGAACCAGTGCAGTCCAATAAATGGGTTGCAGCCCACAGATTTATAATTATTGTTTCAGATCATTATGATGTCTGAACATGAAAAATGTCCTGTGCTTCTCTAGGACATAGTCAAATGAGCTCGATAAGCCTTCCAGTATTTGTGTAGATACCAATAATATGCAGCCACTTGGATTTGACTTCAGGGATTGTGTGTTTATGCTTTGTCACATCCCCCAGCCCACCACTTCTCCTATTTCCCCTTTTTGTTTACATTATATGATTCCTAAGAGTATAAGGTAAAGGAGTTATGTAAGGAATCTTTTTATTGAAATGTCCAAAATTGATTTCGCTATGAAGGAAGACATCCCTTGTGATTTCTGCATGATGGGTGACTATGGTCGATGTGTTTTCTTACAGAAAAAGAAGAAGAAGAGGAAGAAGAAGAAGAATTTTTGTATAATCATAATTTTTATTTTATTTTACTCTTTAATCTTAATATGAGACAATTTATGATCCACGCAAATGAATAATGCACAATTATTCAACAATTAATGTTTGTAGCTATTTATTTTGTGGTGCTCGGCCCATGATGGCCTTTTTGGTGTTTTGTTCAGGGTGTAGGAGTATAATATAGCACTTCGGAGCAAATATGGCTCCCAACAGCCCAAAACTAGATGCCAAGATAGCAAAGATCTCTATAGCCACAGAATACTTCCCTGGAGAACTGACGTATGCAGGCACAAAGGTGATCCACACAGCACAGAATATCAGCATGCTAAATGTGATGAATTTGGCCTCATTAAAGTTATCTGGAAGGTTCCTTGCTAAGAAGGCCAGAAGAAAGCTTACAGCAGCCAGCAGGCCAATGTAGCCTAATAGAGATGCAAACCCAATCACAGAACCCATAGCACATTCAAAAATTATTTTTGAGCTGATGTAGCGAGTGTTTTTATGGGGTGTGGGAGATGCTGTAACCAGCCAGACTGTGCATATAACCACCTGGATGGCTGTGAGGAACAGCACTGTACCTCGCTGTTGGACCACCCCAAACCACTTCATAGCATTTTGGCCTTCTGGTCGAGAAGACTTAAACACAGCCACAACCACCATGGTTTTGACCAGAATGCAGGAGATACTCAATGCGAAGCTGATACCAAATGCCACATGCCTTAGTTGGCAAGTCCACAGCTGAGGCTGCCCAATGAAAAGCAGCACACACAAGAAGCACAGTTTGAGTGACAGGAGCAGAAGGAAACTCAGCTCAGAGTTGTTGGCCCTGACCACAGGGGTGTGGCGGTGATGCACAAACACAATCAGAACCGCAGTACAGAAGCAGGTGCCGAATAGGGAAGCTGTTGTTAAGGAGATGCCCAGTGGCTCTTCATAGGACAGGAACTCCACCTGCTTTGGAACACAATGGTCCTTCCCTGGATTGGACCAGAACTCATCAGGGCATACAATGCATTCATTAGAATCTGAATGAGAAAGGTAGAAGGAAAAACATACAGTGAGAAAGGGACATGAGTGATTATCCAAAAATGAAGAGCATACATTTTAATCGTATGCACATTCATTTAAAAAAAAAATGTCATGTTCACCTGTTGTGTTGCTGATTTCTCCATCAGTACAAGGCAGACAGTCAAAGCAACAGATGGGCATGCCTTTCTTTCTGGCTTTTCTTGTGCCTAGGGGGCAGCTTTCACTGCACACCGACCTGGGTGGCTAAGGAATGGAGATAAATCAGTTCAGCAATGCATTACTTCTACAGTATGTTTATTGCACATTTCCTCTTAGTGACATTGAACTGCAGAGCATGACACTGACTTTAATAAAATCACTGATGTGAAAGAATAAATGTATATTGAAAAAGAAAAATTATCAGTGTTTCAAATGTGAATTAACAAATAAGTATCACATCATGTGCACTCTATTATTTTTGTGTATATGATTTACTTTCTTTCCCTCAAAGTTCCAGTACAGAGCATCCTCATTCAGGAAAAGGACATTGTCTGTTTGTGAACTTTCATCCACCACACCAACTGTAAGAAGCTTGATCGAGCCATCCATGTTTGGCTGCCAGTTCATAATGTCATAGATAGCCAAAGGATTGCCATTCTCATCAAAAGATACACTGTCCCCAAAGCCAGTGGTGAAATTAACTCTGTGTAGGTAATGGACAACCTGTACCAATGGTTAGAAGAGACATGACAGCCAAATAGGATAGGTGTTAATCATGCATTTGATCACCAAGAACATTTTACCAATAAAAACTCTTCAGTTTTTGACAATGCATCACACACAGTGGTTTACAAGAATGAATAAAGAAAGAAAGAAAGAAAGAAAGAAAGAAAGAAAGAAAGAAAGAAAGAAAGAAAGAAAGACTCTCCCTTTCCTTGAACATTCAGCATTACAAATCAGTTTTATACCTAAGGAAATTTTAGTGTTGATTCAGTATGAAACTTTAAATAATTAAATAGCTTTCAAATACAGGATGAATAAAGATTTGCTCTTTCAAGAATTCCTGATTGTGCATTGTAAATGCATACATATAAAACGACATGTGCCTTTAGTTCATCTCACTGCAATCTATGTATCATTTATGCAATACTACAATAAGAATGGATGTATTCATCATTTTCACCTGCCAAGGCTGCAGGGTGGATATTTTGGCACAGCTGTGACCACTAAAGGGCCCGTTGCCCTCCTGACACTGTGTCAGGTCATGCAGGGCATGAGCTAGTGCATAAACCGCTTTATATACATTATAGCAACCTCTTAATTCAGACACGTCACTGTATACTGTATTTGTGCTGCTCAAATCTTCATTCCCTGTGCACAACATTATGTCATCTTTCCCAGCAGTCTGCATGTCATCTAAATCAAACCTGCATCCGAACATCTCCTCCCAGAAGATCCGGACCATATTGTTTGTGGGATGGATGTCAGGGCGCAGACGTAGCAAGAAGTCCTGAAGCCCTGCAATCTCTCCACGATGAATAGCAATGCCTAGGGTTCCTCCCAGGAATGGTAGGAGGTGTGGTGTGCGGAAGACAGGTGAAGTAGCCCAGGCTTCACTTGCAATCCATTGCTTTCCAGTTACATTTTTAACAGAAACTTCATCCATTACTGGCAACAAGTAGGCCTCAGCAGCAAAGACCACCACCACCTTGGCTGTGGAGGTTTTGATCACTCTAACAATGCGCTCCACATCTCTGCGGTTGTTGTCCTTTGGCAGCATCTCAGAGAAAGCCACACAGCCACCCAACTGTTCCTGAACATCCTCGTGGAAGGAGAGGGCAGCATAGATACCATAGTCATCATTGCTGTACAATAGGCCCACCCAGGTCCAACCAAAGTGTTTCAGGATTTGGACAATGGCACGCACCTGGAAGGCGTCACTGGGGATTGTCCTGAAAAATGAGGGGAACTGATTCCGGTCACTGAGACAGGAGCAAGTGGCAAAGTAGCTCACCTGATGAAAAGTGAGACAGAAAAGGAGCGTGAGAGAAAAAAAATGTGCAATAAAGGGTGAATATAAAATGAGAGAACGTATGAGATATGCCATTCAGAAAGGAAAAGGACTTTGCTAATAATTAGAATGAATCTCCCATAATATAATTGGTACAAAGGTACAAACATTATAGATGTTACAGATTGACAGATATAAACTCAAGTTACATTTTATCCTAAAATCTTAGAAGCCTGTACCATGGGCACTCGAAACAACCCCAGTACACTAGAGATAGCTATAGAGTGACTGGAACCTGGATCCCCCACTATCCCAATCACCGGGGAAGAACTGGTGCAGTTCAGACCAGAGCCAATTTCTTCATTTCCACTGATCAGGGCTGTTGCTGCCCGAAATGCCACAGCAAGCTTCACACAGTTATCGTACATATGGTACCCCAGCGTGATGTTAGGAAGCAGGTCCGGATTTCTGTTAATCTCATCAATAGCAAAAGCCATAGTCATTACTTGCTGGAAGGCTGATATGACAAACCTGTTGCAATATCACAGACAAAGAGACAGATCATGTTAACGAAGAAGACATAATGGGTCTCTTGAATCAATTTTGCTGTCCTGCTGTGCTATTATTTCATGTACAAGCAAAAAATGCTTTATAAAAATATACACATTAAGTTTATGACAGTGCAGAACAATTTCTTTTGTCAACTGATCAGTAATATCAAACATATTATCATCTTAATGAAAACATTCTGTCCATTCATCCATCCATTATCTATACCACCTATCTGTCATGGTCACAGAGGAAGCTGGAGCCGATCCAAGCTGTTCCCCATTTGCACTTTTTCTCATTCTTATTCTTTGCTGAACCAACTCACTGTTCACAATAGGGTTGTTCCGGTTCACTTGTGAAGCTTAACTCTGGAAATACAGTAAGAAAGTGGATCTCAAACAGGCCTCCCAGAATAAGGTCTCCATCCTGGCGCATCCCATTTAGCCTGAAGTGACCCTGGAGCTGACAGTATCCTGAGCTGATGTCCAAGCCAGTGGCTGATGATATGGAGAAGGAGAGGACCAATAATAAACTCAAGATGATACACACATACAGATATGAAAAAAGCCACATCTTTCTCTCTGTCTGCTTCTCTGTCCTTCTCTTTCTGTGATAAATATGTGGTGGACATTTATATAGCTGGTGAGGTCATGTGGGTTTCTATGGACATAATGGCATCATGTATACATAATGGCATCTTTTATTTATTTATTTATTTATTTATTGGATAAAGCGGCTAGAGATAATGAGATGAGATGAGATATGGTTGATATGATTATATGTAATTGATGTAATGGTTGATTTGTTATTAGTTTTATGCTATTTATTTATCCTACTATATGAAGACACATATACTGTATGTTAGTGACTTTTTAAAAGCTTGCTCTTTCTAATTTGTCCCATGGGAGAACCAGTGCAGTCCAATAAAGGGGTTGTAGCTTACAGTTTTATAATTATTGTTTTAAATCATGATGATGTCTGAATGTAAAAAAAAAATGTCCTGTCCTCCTCGAGGACACAGTCAAATGATCTCTTCAAACCTTCCAGTATTTGAGTAGATTGCAATAATATGCACTCAGAGATGGCTTTGAAGGCTTTGACTTCAGAGGTTGGGTGTTATGACTTGTCATATCCCCCAGCCCACCACTTCTCCTATTTCCACTTTTTGTTTGCATAATATGATTACTAAGAGTATAAGCTAAAAGACTTAGGTATGGAGTCTATGATTTAATATCAAAAATTGAGGTCTCTATGAAGTAAGAAATCCCTTGTGATTTTTGCATTATGGTTGATTATGGTTGATATGTTTTCTTACAGAAAAAAAAAAACAATAATAATAGTAATAATAATAATAATAACAATAAATTTCTTTCATAATAATAATAATAATAATAGTAGGCACTGGTGGCTTCTGAGGATGAGTAAGATCCTGTCCCTGCCCGAGGCAAACAGGTTCGAGGCTCGGCTCAGGTGAACCTACAGTGCTGGAACCAGGTTGGGACACTAAATCTGGCGGCACGGTGGTGTAGTGGTTAGCGCTGTCGCCTCACAGCAAGAAGGTCCGGGTTCGAGCCCCGTGGCCGGTGAGGGGCTTTCTGTGCGGAGTTTGCATGTTCTCCCCGTGTCCGCGTGGGTTTCCTCCGGGTGCTCTGGTTTCCCCCACAGTCCAAAGACATGCAGGTTAGGTTAACTGGTGACTCTAAATTGACCGTAGGTGTGAATGTGAGTGTGAATGGTTGTCTGTGTCTATGTGTCAGCCCTGTGATGACCTGGTGACTTGTCCAGGGTGTACCCCGCCTTTCACCCGTAGTCAGCTGGGATAGGCTCCAGCTTGCCTGCGACCCTGTAGAAGGATAAAGCGGCTCGAGATAATGAGATGAATGAATAATAATAATAAGTGGAAGAAGAAAAATTATTATTTTTATTTTACTCATGAGTCTTTATACAGTATGAGACAATTTATTATCCAGGCAATCGAATAATGCACAATTATTCAACAATTAATATTTTGCAGCTATTTATTTTGTGGTGCTCGGCCCATGATGGCCTTTTTGGTGTTTCGTTCAGGGTGTAGGAGTATAATATAGCATTTCGGAGCAAATATGGCTCCCAACAGCCCAAAACTAGATGCCAAGATAGCAAAGATCTCTACAGCCACAGAATACTTCCCGGGAGAGCTGACATATGCAGGCACAAAAGTGATCCACACAGCACAGAATATCAGCATGCTAAATGTGATGAATTTGGCCTCATTAAAGTTATCTGGAAGGTTCCTTGCTAAGAAGGCCAGAAGAAAGCTTACAGCAGCCAGCAGGCCAATGTAGCCTAATAGAGATGCAAACCCAATCACAGAACCCATAGCACATTCATAGATTATTTTTGAGCTGATGTAGCGAGTGTTTTTATGGGGTGTGGGAGATGCTGTAACCAGCCAGACTGTGCATATAACCACCTGGATGGCTGTGAGGACCAGCACTGTACCTCGCTGTTGGACCACCCCAAACCACTTCATAGCATTTTGGCCTTCTGGTCGAGAAGACTTAAACACAGCCACAACCACCATGGTTTTGACCAGAATGCTGGAGATACTCAATGCGAAGCTGATACCAAATGCCACATGCCTCAGTTGGCACGTCCACACCTGAGGCTGCCCAATGAAAAGCAGCACACACAAGAAGCACAGTTTGAGTGACAGGAGCAGAAGGAAACTCAGCTCAGAGTTGTTGGCCCTGACCACAGGGGTGTGGCGGTGATGCACAAATACAATCAGAACTCCAGTGCAGAAGCAGGTGCCGAACAGGGAAGCTGATGTTAAGGAGATGCCCAGTGGCTCTTCATAGGACAGGAATTCCACCTCCTTTGGGACACAATGGTCCTTCTCTGGACTGGACCAGAACTCATCTGGGCATACAATGCATTCATTAGAATCTGAATGAGAAAGGAAGAAGGGAAAACATACAGTGAGAAAGGGACATGAGTGATTATCCAAAAATGATGAGCATACATTTTAATCGTATGCACATTCATTAAAAAAAAAAAAAAAACATCATGTTCACCTGTTGTGTTGCTGATTTCTCCATCAGTACAAGGCAGACAGTCAAAGCAACAGATGGGCACGCCTTTCTTTCTGGCTTTTCTTGTGCCTAGGGGGCAGCTTTCACTGCACACCGACCTGGGTGGCTAAGGAATGGAGATAAATCAGTTCAGCAATGCATTACTTCTACAGTATGTTTATTGCACATTTCCTCTTAGTGACATTGAACTGCAGAGCATGACACTGACTTTAATAAAATCACTGATGTGAAAGAATAAATGTATATTGAAAAAGAAAAATTATCAGTGTTTCAAATGTGAATTAACAAATAAGTATCACATCATGTGCACTCTATTATTTTTGTGTATATGATTTACTTTCTTTCCCTCAAAGTTCCAGTACAGAGCATCCTCATTCAGGAAAAGGACATTGTCTGTTTGTGAACTTTCATCCACCACACCAACTGTAAGAAGCTTGATCGAGCCATCCATGTTTGGCTGCCAGTTCATAATATCATAGATAGCCAAAGGATTGCCATTCTCATCAAAAGATACACTGTCCCCAAAGCCAGTGGTGAAATTAACTCTGTGTAGGTAATGGACAACCTGTACCAATGGTTAGAAGAGACATGACAGCCAAATAGGATAGGTGTTAATCATGCATTTGATCACCAAGAACATTTTACCAACAAAAACTCTTCAGTTTTTGACAATGCATCACACACAGTGGTTTACAAGAATGAATAAATAAAGAAAGAAAGAAAGAAAGAAAGAAAGAAAGAAAGAAAGAAAGAAAGAAAGAAAGAAAGACTCTCCCTTTCCTTGAACATTCAGCATTACAAATCAGTTTTATACCTAAGGAAATTTTAGTGTTGATTCAGTATGAAACTTTAAATAATTAAATAGCTTTCAAATACAGGATGAATAAAGATTTGCTCTTTTAAGAATTCCTGATTGTGCATTGTAAATGCATACATATAAAACGGCATGTGCCTTTAGTTCATCTCACTGCAATCTATGTGTCATTTATGCAATACTACAATAAGAATGGATGTATTCATCATTTTCACCTGCCAAGGCTGCAGGGTGGATATTTTGGCACAGCTGTGACCACTAAAGGGCCCGTTACCCTCCTGACACTGTGTCAGGTCATGCAGGGCATGAGCTAGTGCATAAACTGCTTTATATACATTATAGCAACCTCTTAATTCAGACACGTCACTGTATACTGTATTTGTGCTGCTCAAATCTTCATTCCCTGTGCACAACATTATGTCATCTTTCCCAGCAGTCTGCATGTCATCTGAATCAAACCTGCATCCGAACATCTCCTCCCAGAAGATCCGGACCATATTGTTTGTGGGATGGATGTCAGGGCGCAGACGTAGCAAGAAGTCCTGAAGCCCTGCAATCTCTCCACGATGAATAGCAATGCCTAGGGTTCCTCCCAGGAATGGTCGGAGGTGTGGTGTGCTGAAGACAGGTGAAGTAGACCAGGATTCACTTGCAATCCATTGCTTTCCGGTTACATTTTTCACAGAAACTTCATCCATTACTGGCAACAAGTAAGCCTCACTCGAAAACACTACCACCACCTTGGCTGTGGAGGTTTTGATCACTCTAACAATGCGCTCCACATCTCTGCGGTTGTTGTCCTTTGGCAGCATCTCAGAGAAAGCCACACAACCACCCAACTGTTCCTGAACATCCTCGTGGAAGGAGAGGGCAGCATAGATACCATAGTCATCATTGCTGTACAGTAGGCCCACCCAGGTCCAACCAAAGCGTTTCAGGATTTGGACAATGGCACGCACCTGGAAGGTATCACTGGGGATTGTCCTGAAAAATGAGGGGAACTGATTCCGGTCACTGAGACAAGAGCAAGTGGCAAAGTAGCTCACCTGATGAAAAGTGAGACAGAAAAGGAGAGTGAGAGAAAAAAAAGTGCAAAAAAGGGCAGACATATAATGACAGAAAATGTGAGATATGCCATTCAGAAATTAACGGAATGTGCTAATAATTAGAATTAATCTCCCATAATGTAATTAGTACAAAGGTACAAACATTAAAGATGTTACAGATTTACACTCAAGCTACATTTTCCCTCAAATCTTAGAAGCCTGTACCATGGGCACTCGAAACAACCCCAGCACACTAGAGATAGCTATAGAGTGACTGGAAGCCGGGTCCCCCACTAGCCCAAGCACTGGGGAAGAACTGGTGCAGTTCAGGTCAGAGGCATTTTCATCAGTTCCACTGATCAGGGCTGTTGCTGCCCGAAATGCCACAGCAAGCTTCACACAGTTATCATACATATGGTACCCCAGCGTGATGTTAGGAAGCAGTTTGGGATTTCTGTTGATTTCATCAATAGCAAAAGCCATAGTCATTACTTGCTGGAAGCCTGCTATGTCAAACCTGTTGCAATATCACAGACAAAGAGACAGATCATGTAAATGAAGAAGAAATAATGTGTGTGGTGAATAAATTTTGCAGTCCTGCTGTGCTATTATTTCATGTACAAGCAATATAGGCTTTATAAAAATATACACATTCAGTTTATGATAGTGCACAATTTCTTTTGGCAATAGATCAGTAAATTAAAATATATTATCATCTTCATGAATACGTTTTGTCCTTTCATCCTTCCCTTATCTATACCATGTATCTGTCATGGTCACAGGGGAAGCTGGAGCCGATCCGAGCTGTTCCCCATTTGCACTTTTTCTCATTATTATCCTGTGCTGAACCCACTCACTGTTCACAATAGGGTTGTTCCGGTTCACTTGTGAAGCTTAACTCTGGAAATACAGTAAGAAAGTGGACCTCAAACAGGCCTCCCAGAATAAGGTCTCCATCCTGGCGCATCCCATTTAGGCTGAAGTGACCCTGGAGCTGACAGTATCCTGAGTCGAGGTCCAAGCCTGTGGCTGATGATATGGAGGAGGCGGGGACCAATAATAAACTCAAGATGATACACACATACAGATATGAAATAAGCCACATTTTCTCTCTGTCTGCTTTACTGTCCTTCTCTTTCTGTGGTAAATATCTGGTGCAGATTTATATAACTGGTGAGGTCATATGGGTTTATGTGGACATAATGGCATCATATGTCCTCAATTACATCATTTTTTTTTTTTTTACTTAATGGTGATATACTTGAGATGATTATAGGTAATTGATGTAATGGTTGATTTGTTTTCATTTTAATGGTATTTATTTTTCCTACTACCGTATATGAAGACACATAGACTGTATGTTAGTGACTTTTTTAAAGCTGCATGCATATTTATTCAACATGGGTTACTCTTGCTCATTTGTCCATTAGCTACAATTTCCATCCATCCATCCATCCATCCATCATCTATAGCCACTTATCCTGTCCTACAGGCAAGCTGGAGCCTATTCCAGCTGACTATGGGTGAGAGGCAGGGTACACCCTGGACAAGTCGCCAGGTCATCGCAGGGCTGACACATAGAGATACCCAACCATTCACATTCACATCTACCATCTACCATCAATTTAGAGCCACCAATTAACCTAACCTGCATGTCTTTGGACTATGGGGGAAACCGGAGCACCCGGTGGAAACCCACACAGACACGGGGAGAACATGCAAACATCACACAGAAAGGCAGTCGCTGGCAGCTGGGCTTGAACCCATGAACTTCTTGCTGTGAGGTGACAGTGTGAACCATTACACCACCATGCCACCCATTAGCTACAGTTTATTTTGCCATTTGTTTTTGGTTATATATTTTAACCCTTTGATGACCAACATGGGTCAAATATGACCTGTATTAATTTTCTGCATGGCTGAATGTTTCTTTGCTATATCTTTGAAATAAAATTAAAATTTAATATTTAATGTATTCATTAAATGTTTTGTTTTTGATTACTAATCAGTATTTTTATTTTTCCTTTCTTACTTTATGAATAAATAAGGTTTTGCATTTCTACATCAATTTTACACACATGGGTCAAAAATGACCCATGTTTATTCACTATAGAATTTGAGAGGTACTTTTCATGTTTGTAAATGTTTGTTTGTTTGCAATTGGGAACATAATTACTGTGTAAAATTATTAACCTGCCGCACATTTTACAACTCAGCATAGCTGCCTTTAAAAATCTGATGCATGTAACTCTTATTTCACAATTTTTTTATATTTTATTTTTTTTTTACCAAAGAAAATATTTTATATTTTGTGAAAGATAATTATAAAATTAAACAATCCTTACCTGTAAGGTGAAGTTTGATTGTGATTCTACCAAATCCGGGGTGATGCGCTGAGGGCTAACATGAGATGCACATGTGCTGCCGTGGATACTCAGATTTTTAAATGTTGTGGACACGATTATGAAGATACAGTACCAGGTAAGAACACGGGTGGGAAAAAAGGATAACTTTAAGGGAGGGCATGTTAGCCCTCAGCACGTCACCCTGGATTTGGTAGAATCACAATCAAACTTCACCTTACAGGTAAGGCTCGTTTAATTTTATAATTCTACCAAATCCCGGTGACGTCACTTCTGGCTAACATGAGACTTTACAGCAATCATCGTGGACACAATGAATTAACATGCAAAAGCAATTTTATTATGATAGCGGTTTACTTTAATACAGCTCCAGCAAAGTCAGTGAGCACAGGCTTGTTATAGAATATCTGGAAGGTTGAAACTTGAGACCATCCTATGTGCTTTAATATTTCATCAGTGGGAATCATCTGGTTTGCTTTGGATGTAGCAGCTGATCTGGTACTGTGAGCCTTGAACTTTGTTGTATCCACACCACTTGCTTGTAGGACAACTTTAATCCATCGTCCTATGGTACTTGTACTAACAGGTCGATAAGGCTTGACGTAAGATATAAGTAGTCGTGAATTTCCTTGACTACGTAGATTCTTTGTCTTTTTGAGATAGTATTGAAGAGTAGAATAAACACAAAGTTGCTGTTTGACGTACTTTCTACCAAAAAATGATACACAAATCTTTCCGGGTCTGTCTTGTTTGACATGATCCCTTATGTTGAATAAATAGTAAACTGCAGTCTCTTTCATAGTGTCAATATTGAGAAATGATAATGTCTGACATCTTTGTCCAGATGTGAGCGCTAGTAAGATAACCAATTTGAATGTTAGTTCCTTTAATGATAGTTTTTCCAGTAGAGACAACAGTTCTATATACTTCAGTACTGGGTTGACATCCCAAGTCTCTTGATAACCAGGAGTGGGTTTGGAAAAATTAAACAGGCCTTTGAGATAACGTACAATGAAAGGATGATTAGCGATCGTGTAGTGGGTACCAGGAAATTCAAAACCCATTAAATAGTTTGATAATGCTGAGCGTGCTGTATTAATTGTGGAATAGGACAATCATTTGTTATGTAAACTGTGAAGAAACTCTAACACGACAGTGATATTTGGGTGCAGTGGATCAATTTTCCTTTGAAGGCAAAATTCACCCCATCTTCTGATGTGAATATCATATTGTTTCTGTGTACCTGGCCTCCACGAGGCCATGAGTACATTGGCAATGTCCTCAGAAATGCTGTATTCAATGAATTGTTGCCTGATACCTTGCATGCCATGAGTTGTAGCTTGGGACTCAGAGGATGAACATCCCCCCGAACTGGATGGCAAAGCACTTTCCTTGTGACTCGGAATATTCTGGGATGATTGATTAGGAGACTTAGAAGTCTTGTAAACCAAGTTTGTGTGGTCCACAGAGGTACTATGATGATCCCTGTGGCTTGTTCCAAAAGTATTTTTTGGAGACATCTGCCAATTAAACAGAATGGTGGAAAAATATAACTGTTAGTGAACTGGGACCAATTCACAGTAAAAGCATCTACATAGGTTGCATATGGATCTTGTTTCCAGGAAATGTAGGCACTCGTCTGATGGTTGATTTGACTGGCAAACAAATCAATCTGAGGTACCCCATACAACCCACAATTTTTTTCAAATAGAATAGGATTCAGCTGCCACTCTATCCTATCCTCAAAATGGCGTGACAGTGAGTCTGCAGTTGCATTCAACTGTCCTGGGTGATGAGCAGCTGAGAGCCAAAGGTGCTGGTCGATGGCCCATAACCAAATTTCCTTAGCAATCTGATTGCATTCTTTGCTCTTACAACCTCCCATAGCATTAACATAAGACACTGTTGTCGTATTGTCAGACAAGATTCTAATGTGTTGGTTAGATACTGAGCCAAAAAGGGACACAAGTCCCAGTTTTACTGCAAAAATTTCGAGGACATTGATATGATACTTCCTCTCCTCTTGGGACCATAAACCTTGTGCTTGGCTTTTATGAGTCGCAGCACCCCGACCCATAGATGACGCATCAGTTGTAAGGGTCATGGTTGGATTCTTATGTACAATGTTTCTCTTTGCAGTGGGGAGTGAGCTAACCCACCATTCCAATTCTTCAATACTTTCCCTGGAAAGGGACATTTTCTCATCAAAATTCCCTTGAGCGACTTTTAGGGCCACATCTTTGTCACATTCTAGTTTCTGTAAAAAAGAGGGCCAAATTCCACCCCAGAGAACTTCGACACCAATGTTCCTATCAATGAAGCAACTTCCCGAATAATATGTTCCTGGGTATTTAAATACTTCTGACACCTGAGAACAATTTTCTCAAATTTCTTTGGGGTCAAACAAACTGTCATGGAGTCAGAATTTAGCAGGAAACCCAGAAACTCTAATGATTGTGTAGGATTGAATATAGACTTGGTAGGGTGAAGGACAAAACCTACTCACGTGAGTAGTTGAGCTGCATGTAAGGTAGCCTCGTGACAGGCATCCTCAGTATCCTTGGTGAAAAAAGAATCATCGATATATCCCAAACAATTATGTCCATGTTGAGTTCGTAAGGTCAAAAAAACAGGTTTGAGCACCTTCGTAAATATCCATAGACTACTTGTCAACCCCATGGGTAGGGCCCAAAATTGAAACAGGCATCCCCTCCAGGCAAACTTAAGAAACTTTCTAAAGTCAGGAGATATTGGTATCAAGTAATAAGCATCTTGTAGGTCTATTGAATACATAAAACAACCGGGCTTCATTAATTTTATAGCAGACTCAAGTGTGTCCATTTTAAACTTATGGTATGTTACTGTTTGGTTTAGGGGCTTTAAATTGAAAATCACTCTGTAGACCCCTGGTTCCTTCTTGGGTCTTAGAAATATAGGAGAAATTATTTCCCCTAGTTCTGACTGACACTGTTCAATAATTTGTTTTTCCAAAAAAAAAGCATCAATCTCACCATCAATAGCCTGTTGTTCTGTCAATAAAAACTTGTATTCTGGGTGTAAGGAACTTGAAAAGTCCTCAGACGGCTTAGGAACACAGTCAAACTCAAGTTCACAATTAGACACACATTGTAAAACAAAAGGGGCTGAAGTAATTGTCTTCCATTCTTCTAAACAGTGTTGTAATTGCCCTGCTCTGAAGTGTGTCTCTGACCAATAATATCATTAATTTGACTCATGTAACTAACCTGAGTTCTGGAAATTATTGGCAAGACTCTCTCTTGGTCTGGGGAAGAGTGGACTGTTTTGCTCCTGCCCTCCTGTGGTAGGAGCCTTTTCCCCATAAAAAAGACTTTGAGGAATAGGATCTACCATCTCTTGAAGATGAAGAGGGTCTCTGCCGGCTCTAGGTGTTATAGGGGTGAAAACCTTTACGCCTGCTTGTCTTGGATGATATTTTATTTGACAGCCTGTTTGCCTTATTGACTTTGTCAATTTCTTTTCCAATGTCATCCCCAAACAACTGATCTGTAATTGGTGTGGCAGAATTGCAAAGGGAAGCAAACTGAGAGTTCAGTTCAGGTCTTAAGGATTCTCGCCAACGAAGGTTCAGTTCCCGATTACCTGCCAGGGCAAGGACCAAAGAGTGTGCAAGAATGGACTTTATCTCCCCTGTTGCCTTCTCGCAGGCAGTCATCGTGGCATACATGGCGGTAATAAAGTACTGCTGAGACTTTTGAAAAGCCCTATCTCTGGCTTTGGTATTCTGGTTTAACTGATTCCAAACAGCTCTATTGACCTTGGGCGCGACCAGCAATTTGCAATTTTCTGGTGGTGGATATTTGACCATCAAATCTTTGAGTTTTGACTTGGGTAGCTGTCCTCTAACCAGCTCTTCCACCATGGTAGCTAATTTGGAATCAACTGCTGGCCCAGTCTTATCTGATGTAGAGAATTCTTCCACGAGGTTCTCGAAACCAGAAGTGGCATTCCCCACAAAATCATCAATAAATGTGTTCACTTCTTGTATACCCTTGGCACTTTCATCTGAAGACTGGCTGTCTTCAGTATTTGGGTCATCAACAGGTCCAAGCTGCTCGTGGATCTGATCAGTGATTTCCTGTTTGAATGTAGCGAACACTTGCAGCAACTCATCTTTCCAAGATATAGGGGGTGAACCATTAGTATCGTCAGCCATGGCTCCAAACTACTGGAGATAAATGATTAGGGAGTAACCATTAGTTTTTATCAGCAGCCATTACCACGTGGTCCATTTTAACTCAGGAAACTACTGTACAACTTTATTTCCCTTAAATGTTGAAATTTTTTGTAGAAAGGGAAACTATAACTTTCTTTCCCCAATAACCGCCTACATTACATATGTTTTGGCGATGTAAGTGAGGCATGAAGCACTCGACTTACAGCAATCAGATTTGCTTGGATGTAGATTGCACTAAAATATCACTTTAAGTGAAGTCAAAATCCCACAAAAAACCTAGAACGAAACATGAAGAGATAGATAAAGCAGATTATGCTTCTTACCTAAAGATTAAGGGGATTTATTGCCGAAAAAATGCCTCCACAGCTCCGAAGGATTAGAAGAGATCCGAACTCCACGGCTAAGCGATGTGTACTGAGTATCCATGGCGGCACGTGTGCATCTCATGTTAGCCAGAAGTGATGTCACCGGGATTTGGTAGAATTGTCCATACTAGTTGAACATTAGGTTAATGTTACATTCACCTTGACATCCATGACTAGTGAGAAAAAGAATTATGTCAAATACTATTTGCTATTTAGCTCTTGATAAATTGTATTCTAGCTAGCTAACTGCAATAATGGCAGGCTGGCAGCCACCTTTTCCCTTTCTGCAGGCACTTCTTGCTGTGCCGCTGTGTAACATCCTACCACAACAGTAGGGGAACACTGCAAAATCTGAACCTGAAATTAATAAATACTGCTTTCAAATTGAAAGAGGACACTCTTGAATGAAGTGAAGAATAAAACTCCATAGAAATATGAGCACTCAGTTCCCTCATGTGAGTGACAATGGCACATACATGTAGCAAAGGCTCACTGTTGCATTTGAGACTATTTTCTCATATGTCAGCACAAGACTTCTCATCTCATCTCATTGTCTCTAGCCACTTTATCCTGTTCTACAGGGTTGCAGGGAAGCTGGAGCCTATCCCAGCTGACTACGGGCAAAAGGCGGGGTACACCCTGGACAAGTCGCCAGGTCATCACAGGGCTGACACATACAGTAGACACAGACAACCATTCACACTCACATCTACGGTCAATTTAGAGTCACCAGTTAACCTAACCTGCATGTCTTTGGACTGTGGGGGAAACCGGAGCACCCAGAGGAAACCCACGCGGACACGGGGAGAACATGCAAACTCCACACAGAAAGGCCCTCGCCGGCCACGGGGCTCGAACCTGGACCTTCTTGCTGTGAGGCAACAGCGCTAACCACTACACCACCGTGATGCCCACAAGACTTCTGTTCCACACAATTTGTTTGGTTGATGTCTTTATTCGCAGTGCCAAAGCTCAGTGCGAAAAATATGTGCCGCCTTGTCATTGGGTAACATTCATCATTCATGTCCTATGTGAAAGTGCTCATTACAAAAGAAGAATAGAAAAAAAAAAAAAATATATATATATATATATATATATATATATATATATATATATATATATATATATATATATATACACTACCGTTCAAAAGTTTGGGGTCACCCAGACAATTTTGTGTTTTCCATGAAAAGTCACACTTTTATTTACCACCATAAGTTGTAAAATGAATAGAAAATATAGTCAAGACATTTTTCTGGCCATTTTGAGCATTTAATCGACCCCACAAATGTGATGCTCCAGAAACTCAATCTGCTCAAAGGAAGGTCAGTTTTATAGCTTTTTATAGCTTCTCTAAAGAGCTAAACTGTTTTCAGCTGTGCTAACATGATTGTATAAGGGTTTTCTAATCATCCATTAGCCTTCTGAGGCAATGAGCAAACACATTGTACCATTAGAACACTGGAGTGATAGTTGCTGGAAATGGGCCTCTATACACCTATGTAAATATTGCACCAAAAACCAGACATTTAGTAGAATTTAGCTAGAATAGTCATTTACCACATTAGCAATGTATAGAGTGTATTTCTGATTAGCTGAAAGTGATCTTCATTGAAAAGAACAGTGCTTTTCTTTCAAAAATAAGGAAATTTCAAAGTGACCCCAAACTTTTGAACGGTAGTGTGTGTATATATATATATATATATATATATATATATATATATATAAATAATTTATCTCATCTCATTATCTCTAGCCGCTTTATCCTTCTACAGGGTCGCAGGCAAGCTGGAGCCTATCCCAGCTGACTACAGGCGAAAGGCGGGGTACACCCTGGACAAGTCGCCAGGTCATCACAGGGCTGACACATAGACACAGACAACCATTCATACTCACATTCACACCTATGGTCAATTTAGAGTCACCAGTTAACCTAACCTGCATGTCTTTGGACTGTGGGGGAAACCGGAGCACCCGGAGGAAACCCACGCGGACACGGGGAGAACATGCAAACTCCACACAGAAAGGCCCTCGCCGGCCCCGGGGCTCGAACCCAGGACCTTCTTGCTGTGAGGCGACAGCGCTAACCACTACACCACCGTGCCGCCCTAAATAATTTATTTGAATTTGAATTAAAACACACACTACATATATATATATATATATATATATATACAGGGTGTCTCAAAAAAATGTACTCACACTTTGAATGACGAGAAAACCTTTATTTATGAACATAGAGTGAAATGGAATAGCTTCGAATACAGAAGATAAATGTAATTGAAGAATCATGTTCGCAAATGTTTAAATTGATGACCATTATTGTCCAGACAACGCTGATAACGCGCACCAAGGGATTCGCAAACGTCACGAAACAGGTCATTAGGAATATCGCAACATTGTCTTTCAATTTCCACTTTCAATGCATCAATTGTTCTTGGTTTGGTGCGATACTTTCCTGCCATGCTGTGATTAATTAATTACACCTGCAACACAAAAAAGGCAGCATGTTAGGGACAGTTAAAGTGTGAGTACATTTTTTTTGAGACACCCTGTGTGTATATATATATATATATATATATATATATATATATATATATATATATATATATATTAAGATTGTCTTCAGAGCAGCATTCACATCTACTAGTAGAGCTTCTGAAGGTACTTGGCAACTCAGCTTCGGTATTTGTCGGGGGCTCCAGGTTTCCATTTGGGTCACGATCTTCCTTCTCAGGTCAGCAGCTCTTGTGTTGAGGCTGTTAGTTCTTGGGGCTTGGTACCCAATCTATGGTTGTGGGGATGATGATGACATCTCCCCGCTGACCTGTCTTCCTGGCTCCCCCTTGCCGTAGCATCGTTGTTGTATTTCATTAATCTCTAATTGTGATAGTAGATTTCGATTACGGATGTTGGAACACTGGGCTAATAGCTGTTTCTTTGTTAGCCTTGATTGTGGGTTTTGAAGTATCCAATGGGCCCACATTCACTGCATGTATCCCCTCTCTCTGGGATTGCTTGTATAGTAGCATTCCAGCAATTCCATATTTTCTGTCCTCGTCCATCGATGTCTTGTTCCAGTAGCCCATTTCTCATCAGTTTGCCCTGGTTCCCTAGCAACTGACGCAGACCTTGTTGACCCGGGTGACGTCTGAGCCGGTATGACTCTATCAGTTATGTCTTCACTCATTCCTGAGGTAGATGTAGAAATGTGGAAGACAACCCTAGAGGCCAACTCAAAACCCATTGCCCAAGTCAACATCAAGTGCGGCATATACCAAGGAGATGCGCTATCACCACTGCTGTTCTGCATAGGCCTGAACCCCCTCAGTCAGATCATCACGAAGAGCGGCTACGGGTACCGATTCCGTAGTGGGGCAACAATCAGCCACCTGCTCTACATGGATGACATCAAGCTGTATGCCAGGAACGAGCGAGAAATAGACTCGCTGATCCACACCACCCGGATCTACAGCGATGACATAGGGATGTCATTCGGACTGGACAAGTGTGGCCGGATGGTCTCAAAGAGAGGCAAGATGATCCGGACTGAGGGGCTTGACCTACCAGAGGGCAACATAGGTGATATCCAAGACAGCTACAAGTACCTTGGCATCCCACAGGCTAATGGAAACCATGAAGAGGCCACAAGGAAGTCAACCACAGCCAAATACCTCCAGAGAGTAAGGCAGGTCCTGAAAAGTCAGCTGAATGGTAAGAACAAGGTCCGAGCCATCAACATGTACACACTACCAGTCATCAGATACCCCTCTGGTATCATAAACTGGCCAAAGGAGGAGATAGAAGCCACAGATATCAAGACTAGAAAGCTCCTCACCATGCATGGAGGGTTCCACCCCAAGTCCAGCACCCTGAGACTATACACTAAGCGGAAGGAGGGAGGCCGAGGGCTAGTGAGCGTCAAGACCACGGTCCAGGATGAAACATCGAAAATCCGAGAATACATCAGAAAGATGGCCACAAAGGATGAACTGCTAAGTGAATGTCTCAGGCAGGAGAACCCTGATGAGATTGCAGAGGAGGAGGAGGAACAGACAACCTGGAGGGACAAACCCCTACATGGCATGTACCACCGTCAGATAGAGGAAGTGGCTGATATCAAGAAATCCTACCAGTGGCTGGATAATGCAGGACTGACAGACAGCACAGAGGCACTAATCATGGCAGCACAAGAACAGGCCATAAGCACAAGAGCCATAGAGGCCAGGATCTACCAGAGTAGATCAGACCCAAGATGCAGACTGTGCAAAGAAGCCCCTGAAACAGTCCAGCACATAGTAGCAGGGTGTAAGATGCTAGCTGGATCAGCATACATGGAGAGGCACAACCAAGTGGCTGGGAAAGTATACAGGAACATCTGCAACCAGTATGGAATAGAAGTACCCAAGTCCCAATGGGCCATACCACAGAAGGTGGCTGAGAACAACAGGGCCAAGGTTCTGTGGGACTTCAGCTTCCAGACTGACAAACAGATCCTGGCTAACCAACCGGACATAGTGGTGGTGGACAAAGAGCAGAAGAGGGTGGTGGTGATAGATGTGGCGATCCCAGCTGACGCCAACATCAGGAAGAAGGAACATGAGAAACTTGAGGAGTATCAAGGGTTGAAAGAGCAGCTGGAACGGATGTGGAAGGTCAAGGGTTGCGTGGTCCCCGTGGTAGTGGGGGCACTTGGGGCAGTAACCCCCAAACTGGGAGAGTGGCTCCAGCAAATCCCAGGAACAACATCTGAAGCCTCCGTCCAGAAGAGCGCAGTCCTAGGAACATCGAAGATACTGCGCAGAACCCTCAAACTCCCAGGCCTCTGGTAGAGGACCCGAGCTTGAGGATGACATGGATACCCCCCCCCCCCCCCCCCCCGCTGGGGGTGAGAAGGAGATATATATATATATATATATATATATATATGTGTGTGTGTGTGTGTGTGTGTGTGTGTGTGTGTGTGTGTGAATTAACCGCACGAAAAAAAAAACAATGTGTTGTTGCACTCTCGCCAGTGAGGGGCAACCCACATGTCTTTTCATACATGAACACTGCTCAAAAATCAACATAGCTAAAAGTTAGACTTAACGAAGTGAATGTTGATTCCAAAATCTAATTACTGAATGAACATTTTAGTAAAAAGAATTTTAGTAACATTACATAAAATCTTACATGTATATTTTACATAGCAGGTCCATGTTTGTGATTATTTTACAGGTAAATATATTGACTGCTCCATGGGAGAACCAGTGCAGTCCAATAAATGGGTTACAGCCCACAGATTTATAATTATTGTTTTATATCATTATGTCTGAACATGAAAAATGTCCTGTGCTTCTCTAGGACACAGTCAAATGAGCTCGATAAGCCTTCCAGTATTTGTGTAGATACCAATAATATGCAGGCACTTGGATTTGACTTCAGCGATTGTGTGTTTATGCTTTGTCACATCCCCCAGCCCACCACTTCTCCTATTTCCCCTTTTTGTTTACATTATATGATTCCTAAGAGTATAAGGTAAAGGAGTTATGTATGGAATCTTTTATTTAAATGTCTAAAATTGATTTTGCTATGAAGGAAGAAATCCCTTGTGATTTTTGCATTATAGGTGACTGGTCGATATGTTTTCTTACAGAAAAAAAAAGAAGACAAAGAAGAAGAGGAAGAAGAAGAAGAATTTTTGTATAATCATAATTTTTATTTTATTTTATTTTATTCATTAATCTTTATATGAGACAATTTATGTTCCAGGCAAATGAATAATACATTCAACGTTTAATGTTTTGTAGCTATTTATTTTGTGGTGCTCGGCCCATGATGGCCTTTTTGGTGTTTCGTTCAGGGTGTAGGAGTATAATATAGCACTTCGGAGCAAATATGGCTCCCAACAGCCCAAAACTAGATGCCAAGATAGCAAAGATCTCTATAGCCACAGAATACTTCCCTGGAGAACTGACGTATGCAGGCACAAAGGTGATCCACACAGCACAGAATATCAGCATGCTAAATGTGATGAATTTGGCCTCATTAAAGTTATCTGGAAGGTTCCTTGCTAAGAAGGCCAGAAGAAAGCTTACAGCAGCCAGCAGGCCAATGTAGCCTAATAGAGATGCAAACCCAATCACAGAACCCATAGCACATTCAAAAATTATTTTTGAGCTGATGTAGCGAGTGTTTTTATGGGGTGTGGGAGATGCTGTAACCAGCCAGACTGTGCATATAACCACCTGGATGGCTGTGAGGACCAGCACTGTACCTCGCTGTTGGACCACCCCAAACCACTTCATAGCATTTTGGCCTTCTGGTCGAGAAGACTTAAACACAGCCACAACCACCATGGTTTTGACCAGAATGCTGGAGATACTCAATGCGAAGCTGATACCAAATGCTACATGCCTCAGTTGACAAGTCCACAGCTGAGGCTGCCCAATGAAAAGCAGCACACACAAGAAGCACAGTTTGAGTGACAGGAGTAGAAGGAAACTCAGCTCAGAGTTGTTGGCCCTGACCACAGGGGTGTGGCGGTGATGCACAAATACAAACAGAACCGCAGTGCAGAAGCAGGTGCCGAATAGGGAAGCTGTTGTTAAGGAGATACCCAGTGGCTCGTCATAGGACAGGAACTCCACCTGCTTTGGAACACAATGGTCCTTCCCTGGATTGGACCAGAACTCATCAGGGCATACAATGCATTCATTAGAATCTGAATGAGAAAGGTAGAAGGAAAAAAATACAGTGAGAAAGGGCATGAGTGATTATCCAAAAATGAAGAGCATACATTTTAATTGTATGCACATTCATTTTAAAATATAAAGGTCATGTTCACCTGTTGTGTTGCTGATTTCTCCATCAGCACAAGGCAGACAGTCAAAGCAACAGATGGGCATGCCTTTCTTTCTGGCTTTTCTCGTGCCTAGGGGGCAGCTTTCACTGCACACCGACCTGGGTGCCTAAGGAATGGAGATAAATCAGTTCAGCAATGCATTACTTCTGCAGTATGTTTATTGCACATTTCCTCTTAGTGACATTGAACTGCAGAGCATGACACTGAGTTAAAAAAAAAATTACTGGTGTGAAAGAATAAATGTATATTGAAAAAGAAAAATTATCAGTGTTTCAAATGTGAATTCACAAATAAGTATCACATCATATGCACTCTATTATTTTTGTGTATGTGATTTACTTTCTTTCTCTCAAAGTTCCAGTACAGAGCATCCTCATTCAGGAAAAGGACATTGTCTGTTTGTGAACTTTCATCCACCACACCAACTGTAAGAAGCTTGATCGAGCCATCCACGTTTGGCTGCCAGTTCATTATATCATAGATAGCCAAAGGATTGCCATTCTCATCAAAAGATACACTGTCCCCAAAGCCAGTGGTGAAATTTACTCTGTGCAGGTAATGGACAACCTGTACCAATGGTTAGAAGAGACATGACAGCCAAATAGGATAGGTGTTAATCATGCATTTGATCACCAAGAACATTTTACCAACAAAAACTCTTCAGTTTTTGACAATGCATCACACACGGTTGTTTATTTAAAAAAAATCAAAATCATGAATTTCCCTTTCCTTGTACATTCACCATTACAAATTACTTTTATACCTAAGGAAATTTAAGTGTTGATTCAGTATGAAACTTTAAATAATTTAATAGCTTTCAAATACAGGATAAATAAAGATTTGCTCTTTTACGAATTCCTGATTGTATATTGTAAATGCATACATATTATATCACATGTGCCTTTAGTTCATCTCACTGCAATGCATGTGCCATTTGCGCAAAACGACAATAAGAATTGGTGTATTCATCATTTTCACCTGCCAAGGCTGCAGCGTGGATATTCTGGCACAGCTGTGACCACTAAAGGGCCCATTGCCCTCCTGACACTGTGTCAGGTCATGCAGGGCATGAGCTAGTGCATAAACCGCTTTATATACATTATAGCAATCTCTTAATTCAGACACGTCACTGTATACTGTATTTGTGCTTCTCAAATCTTCATTGCCTGTGCACAACATTATGTCATCTTTCCCAGCAGTCTGCATGTCATCTAAATCAAACCTGCATCCGAACATCTCCTCCCAGAAGATCCGGACCAGGTTGTTTGCAGGATGCATGTCAGGGTGCAGACGTAGCAAGAAGTCCTGAAGCCCTGCAATCTCTCCACGACGAATAGCAATGCCTAGGGTTCCTCCCAGGAATGGTAGGAGGTGTGGTGTGCGGAAGACAGGTGAAGTAGCCCAGGCTTCACTTGCAATCCATTGCTTTCCAGTTACATTTTTAACAGAAACTTCATCCATTACTGGCAACAAGTAGGCCTCAGTAGCAAAGACCACCACCACCTTGGCTGTGGAGGTTTTGATCACTCTAACAATGCGCTCCACATCTCTGCGGTTGTTGTCCCTTGGCAGCATCTCAGAGAAAGCCACACAGCCACCCAACTGTTCCTGAACATCCTCGTGGAAGGAGAGGGCAGCATAGATACCATAGTCATCATTGCTGTACAATAGGCCCACCCAGGTCCAACCAAAGCGTTTCAGGATTTGGACAATGGCACGCACCTGGAAGGCGTCACTGGGGATTGTCCTGAAAAATGAGGGGAACTGATTCCGGTCACTGAGACAGGAGCAAGTGGCAAAGTAGCTCACCTGATGAAAAGTGAGACAGAAAAGGAGCGTGAGAGAAAAAAAATGTGCAATAAAGGGTGAATATAAAATGAGAGAACATGTGAGATATGCCATTCAGAAAGGAAAAGGACTTTGCTAATAATTAGAATGAATCTCCCATAATATAATTGGTACAAAGGTACAAACATTATAGATGTTACAGATTGACAGATATAAACTCAAGTTACATTTTATCCTAAAATCTTAGAAGCCTGTACCATGGGCACTCGAAACAACCCCAGTACACTAGAGATAGCTATAGAGTGACTGGAACCTGGATCCCCCACTATCCCAATCACCGGGGAAGAACTGGTGCAGTTCAGACCAGAGCTAATTTCTTCATTTCCACTGATCAGGGCTGTTGCTGCCCGAAATGCCACAGCAAGCTTCACACAGTTATCGTACATATGGTACCCCAGCGTGATGTTAGGAAGCAATTTGGGATTTCTGTTAATCTCATCAATAGCAAAAGCCATAGTCATTACTTGCTGGAAGCCTGCTATGTCAAACCTGTTGCAATATCACAGACAAAGAGACAGATCATGTTAACGAAGAAGACATAATGGGTCTCTTGAATCAATTTTGCTGTCCTGCTGTGCTATTATTTCATGTACAAGCAAAATATGCTTTATAAAAATATACACATTAAGTTTATGACAGTGCAGAACAATTTCTTTTGTCAACTGATCAGTAATATCAAACATCTTATCATCTTAATGAAAACATTCTGTCCATTCATCCATCCATTATCTATACCACATATCTGTCATGGTCACAGAGGAAGCTGGAGCCGATCCAAGCTGTTCCCCATTTGCACTTTTTCTCATTCTTATTCTTTGCTGAACCAACTCACTGTTCACAATAGGGTTGTTCCGGTTCACTTGTGAAGCTTAACTCTGGAAATACAGTAAGAAAGTGGATCTCAAACAGGCCTCCCAGAATAAGGTCTCCATCCTGGCGCATCCCATTTAGCCTGAAGTGACCCTGGAGCTGACAGTATCCTGAGCTGATGTCCAAGCCAGTGGCTGATGATATGGAGAAGGAGAGGACCAATAATAAACTCAAGATGATACACACATACAGATATGAAAAAAGCCACATCTTTCTCTCTGTCTGCTTCTCTGTCCTTCTCTTTCTGTGATAAATATGTGGTGGAGATTTATATAGCTGGTGAGGTCATGTGGGTTTCTATGGACATAATGGCATCATGTATACATAATGGCATCTTTTATTTATTTATTTATTGGATAAAGCGGCTAGAGATAATGAGATGAGATGAGATATGGTTGATATGATTATATGTAATTGATGTAATGGTTGATTTGTTATTAGTTTTATGCTATTTATTTATCCTACTATATGAAGACACATATACTGTATGTTAGTGACTTTTTAAAAGGTTGCTCTTTCTAATTTGTCCCATGGGAGAACCAGTGCAGTCCAATAAAGGGGTTGCAGCCTACAGATTTATAATTATTGTTTTAAATCATGATGATGTCTGAATGTAAAAAAAAAAATGTCCTGTCCTCCTCTAGGACACAATCAAATGATCTCTTCAAACCTTCCAGTATTTGAGTAGATTGCAATAATATGCACTCAGAGATGGCTTTGAAGGCTTTGACTTCAGAGGTTGGGTGTTTATGACTTGTCATATCCCCCAGCCCACCACTTCTCCTATTTCCACTTTTTGTTTGCATAATATGATTACTAAGAGTATAAGCTAAAAACTTAGGTATGGAGTCTATGATTTAATATCAAAAATTGAGGTCTCTATGAAGTAAGAAATCCCTTGTGATTTTTGCATTATGGTTGATTATGGTTGATATGTTTTCTTACAGGGAAAAAAATAAAATAAAACAATAATAATAATAATAATACATTTCTTTAATAATAATAAATTTCTTAATAATAATAATAATAATAATAATAATAATAATAAGCGGAAGAAGAAGAAGAAGAAGAAGAAGAAGAAGAAATTATTATTTTTATTTTACTCATGAATCTTTATACAGTATGAGACAATTTATTATCCAGGCAATCGAATAATGCACAATTATTCAACAATTAATATTTTGCAGCTATTTATTTTGTGGTGCTCGGCCCATGATGGCCTTTTTGGTGTTTCGTTCAGGGTGTAGGAGTATAATATAGCATTTCGGAGCAAATATGGCTCCCAACAGCCCAAAACTAGATGCCAAGATAGCAAAGATCTCTACAGCCACAGCATACTTCCCGGGAGAGCTGACGTATGCAGGCACAAAAGTGATCCACACAGCACAGAATATCAGCATGCTAAACGTGATGAATTTGGCCTCATTAAAGTTATCTGGAAGGTTCCTTGCTAAGAAGGCCAGAAGAAAGCTTACAGCAGCCAGCAGGCCAATGTAGCCTAAAAGAGATGCAAACCCAATCACAGAACCCATAGCACATTCATAGATTATTTTTGAGCTGATGTAGCGAGTGTTTTTATGGGGTGTGGGAGATGCTGTAACCAGCCAGACTGTGCATATAACCACCTGGATGGCTGTGAGGAACAGCACTGTACCTCGCTGTTGGACCACCCCAAACCACTTCATAGCATTTTGGCCTTCTGGTCGAGAAGACTTAAACACAGCCACAACCACCATGGTTTTGACCAGAATGCTGGAGATACTCAATGCGAAGCTGATACCAAATGCCACATGCCTCAGTTGGCACGTCCACACCTGAGGCTGCCCAATGAAAAGCAGCACACACAAGAAGCACAGTTTGAGTGACAGGAGCAGAAGGAAACTCAGCTCAGAGTTGTTGGCCCTGACCACAGGGGTGTGGCGGTGATGCACAAATACAATCAGAACTCCAGTGCAGAAGCAGGTGCCGAACAGGGAAGCTGATGTTAAGGAGATGCCCAGTGGCTCTTCATAGGACAGGAATTCCACCTCCTTTGGGACACAATGGTCCTTCTCTGGACTGGACCAGAACTCATCAGGGCATACAATGCATTCATTAGAATCTGAATGAGAAAGGTAGAAGGGAAAACATACGGTGAGAAAGGGACATGAGTTATTATCCAAAAATGATGAGCATATATTTTAATCGTATGCACATTCATTTAAAACATAACGCTCATTTTTCACCTGTTGTGTTGCTGATCTCTCCATCAGCACAAGGCAGACAGTCAAAGCAACAGATGGGCATGCCTTTCTTTCTGGCTTTTCTCGTGCCTAGGGGGCAGCTTTCACTGCACACCGACCTGGGTGGCTAAGGAATGGAGAGTCCACATTCATGAGTTCAGCAATACGTTACTTCTGCAGTATGTTTATTGCACATTTGCTCTTAGTGATATTGAACTGCACAACATGACACTGAGTTTAAAATAAAATCACTGATGTGAACAAATAACTAAAAATGAAAAAGAAAAATTATCAGTGTTTCAAATGTGAATTAACATATAAGCATCATATTATATGCATTCTATAATTTTTGTGTATGTGATTTACTTTCTTTCTCTCAAAGTTCCAGTACAGAGCATCCTCATTGATGAAAAGGATATTGTCTGTTTGTGCAGTTTCATCCACCACACCAACTGTAACGAGCTTGATTGAGCCATCCACATTTGGCTGCCAGTTCATAATATCATAGATAGCCAAAGGATTGCCATTCTCATCAAAAGATACACTGTCCCCAAAGCCAGTGGTGAAATTTACTCTCTGTAGGTAATGGACAATCTGTACCAATTGTTAGAGGAGACATGACAGCCAAATAGGACTGGTGTTAATCATGCATTTGATAACCAAGAACATTTTACCAAAAAAAAAAAAAAACCTCTTCAGTTTTTGACAATGCTTCTCACACAGTGGTTTAGAAATATAATAATAATAATAATAATGATGATGATGATGATGATGAATTTTCCTTTCGTTGAATATTCAGTATTACACATTATTTATATATTTAAATTTTAGTGTTGATTCAGTATGAAACTTTAAATAATTAAATAGCTTTCAAGTACAAGATGAATAAAGAATTGCTCTTTTAAGAATTCCTGATTGTGCATTGCAAAAGCATACATATAAAAGGTACATGTGCCTTTTGTTCATCTCACTGCAAACTATGTGCAATTTGTGCAATCATTTTCACCTGCCAAGGCTGCAGGGTGGATAATCTGGCACAGCTGTGACCACTAAAGGGCCCGTTGCCCTCCTGACACTGTGTCAGGTCATGCAGGGCATGAGCTAGTGCATAAACCGCTTTATATACATTATAGCAATCTCTTAATTCAGACACGTCACTGTATACTGTATTTGTGCTGCTCAAATCTTCATTTCCTGTGCACAACATTATGTCATCTTTCCCAGCAGTCTGCATGTCATCTGAATCAAACCTGCATTTGAATATCTCCTCCCAGAAGATCCGGACCATATTGTTTGTGGGATGGATGTCAGGGCGCAGACGTAGCAAGAAGTCCTGAAGCCCTGCAATCTCTCCACGACGAATAGCAAGACCTAGGGTTCCTCCCAGGAATGGTCGGAGGTGTGGTGTGCGTATGATAGGTGAAGTAGCCCAGGCTTCACTAGCAATCCATTGCTTTCCAGTTACATTTCTCACAGAAACTTCATCCATTACTGGCAACAAGTAGGCCTCACTAGAAAACACTACCACCACCTTGGCTGTGGAGGTTTTGATCAGACTAACAATACGCTCCACATCTCTACGGTTGTTGTCCCTTGGCAGCATCTCAGAGTAAGCCACACAGCCACCCAGCTGTTCCTGAACATCCTTGTGGAAGGATAGGGCAGCATAGATACCATAGTCATCATTGCTGTACAGTAGGCCCGCCCAGGTCCAACCAAAGCGTTTCAGGATTTGGACAATGGCACGCACCTGGAAAGTATCACTGGGGATTGTCCTGAAAAATGAGGGGAACTGATTCCGGTCACTGAGACAGGAGCAAGTGGCAAAGTAGCTCACCTGATGAAAAGTGAGACAGAAAAGGAGAGTGAGAGAAAAAAATGTGCAATAAAGGGTAGACATAAAATGACAGAACATGTGAGATATGCCATTCATAAAGGAAAGGACTTTGCTAATAATTAGAATGAATCTCCCATCATATAATTAGTACAAAGGTACAAACATTATAGATGTTACACATTGACAGATATGAACTCAAGCTAAATTTTCCCTCAAATCTTAGAATCCTGTACCATGGGCACTCGAAACAACCCCAGTACACTAGAGATAGCTATAGAGTGACTGGAAGCCGGGTCCCCCACTATCCCAATCACCGGGGAAGAACTGGTGCAGTTTACGTCAGAGGCAATTTCATCAGTTCCACTGATCAGGGCTGTTGCTGCCCGAAATGCAACAGCAAGCTTCATACAGTTATCATACATATGGTACCCCAGCGTGATGTTAGGAAGCAGGTCCGGATTTCTGTTAATCTCATCAATAGCAAAAGCCATAGTCATTGCCTGCTGGAAGCTTGTCATGTCAAACCTGTTGCAATATCACAGACAAAGAGACAGATCATGTAAATGAAGAAGAAATAATTGGTGTCTTGAATGAATTTTGCAGTCCTGCTGTGCTATTATTTAATGTACAAGCAAAATATACTTTATAAAAATATACACATTATGTTTATGAGAGTGCACAACAATTTCTTTTGCCAATAGATCAGTAATTTCAACGTATTATCATCTTAATGAGTACATTCTGTCCATTCATCCATCCATTTTCTATACCATGTATCTGTTAAGGTCACAGGGGAAGCTGGAGCTGAGCAGTTCCCCATTTACACTTTTTCTCATTATTATCCTGTGCTGAACCCACTTACTGTTCACAATAGGGTTGTTCCGGTTCACTTGTGAAGCTTAACTCTGGAAATACAGTAAGTATGTGTGCCTCAAACAGGCCTCCCAGAATAAGGTCTCCATCCTGGTGCATCCCATTTAGGCTGAAGTGGCCCTGGAGCTGACAGTATCCTGAGCCGAGGTCCAGGCCAGTTGCTGATGATATGGAGGAGGTGGGGACCAATAATGAACTCAAGATGATACACACATACAGATATGAAATAGGCCACATCATTCTCTCTGTCTGCTTCTCTGTCCTTCTCTTTCTGTGGTAAATATGTGCTGGAGATTTATATAGCTGGTGAGGTCATGTGGGTTTTTGTGGACATAATGGCACCATTTTTTGTTTCTTTTTTTTTAATGGTGATATGGTTGATATGATTATGTTTAATTGATGTCATGGTTGATTTGTGATAATTTTTATGGTATTTTTTTCCTACTCTATGAAGACACATATACTGCATATTAGTGACTTTTTAAAAGCTGCATACATATTTATTCAACATGGGTTGCTCTTGTTCATTTATCTATTAGCTACAATTTATTTTGGCATTTGTTTTAGGTCATGTATTTTCACCTTTTGATGCCCAACATGCGTAAAACATGGCCTGTATTCATTTCCTGCATGGCTGAGTGTTTCTTTGTGACATCTTTGAAATAAAATTATAATTTAATATTTAAGATATTCATTAAATATTTTGTTTTTGATTACAAATCAATATTTTTATTTTTGCTTTCTTACTTTATGAATAAATATAAGATTTGCATTTCTACATCAATTTTACACACGTGGGTCAAAAATGACCCATATCTATTCACTATAGAATTTGATAGGAAATTTTCATTTTGTAAATATTTATTTGTTTGTTTGCATTTGGAACATAATTACTGTGTTCAACTATTAACCTGCTGCACATTCTACAACTCTGCACAGCTGCCTTTGCAAATCTGATGCATGATGTAACTCTTATTTCACAATTGTTTTACCAAAGAAAATATTTTATATCTTGTGAAAGGTATGATTTGAACATTAGGTTAATGTGACATTGACCTTGACATCCATTACTAGTGAGAAAGATAATTATGTCAAATACTATTTGCTATTTAGCTCTTGACATATTTTATTCTATCTATCTACGTAATTGCAACAACGGCAGGCCGGCAGCCACCTTTTCCCTTTCTGCAGGCACTTCTTGCTGTGCCACTGTGTCACATACGACCACAAGAGGGTGCTACATCAACGTTAGCTCCATCAACAAAATTAATGTCAAACTAGAATAGTATATACTTGATCAAATGAAAAATATGCATTTGAACATATTCTTGTTCTTTTGATTTTCTTGATTCAAAGTGTTAGCATGCTTGGTCCCAGTAATTCCAGATTTACGGCTAAAATGGGAGCAGTGGTTGAAGAACAGAGCAGAGAACATGAGGATGAGGCAAGTCAAGTCATGTCAAGTTTATTGTCAAATATGCTATACATGCTCGACATACAACACAGATGAAATTTCAATCCTCTCTGACCCATGGTGCAAACAGGCAATGCAATAAATAAAAATAGAATAACTGAAATAAACAATATAAACAGTATAAACACTCTAGATAAGAAATAGACATAGACTAAACACTCACAGGTGTGTATATACACACAGAAATAGACATAGACTAAACACTCACAGGTGTGTGTGTGTGTGTGTGTGTGTGTGTGTGTGTGTGTGTGTGTGTGAATATACACTAGTCTCGTCTCGTCTTCTTCCGCTTATCCAGGACCGGGTCGCGGAGGCAGCAGTCTAAGCATGGAAGCCCAAACTTCCCTTTCCCCAGACACCTCGGCCAGCTCCTCGGGAAGAACACCGAGGCGTTCCCAGGCCAGCCGAGAGACATAGTCCCTCCAGCGTGTCCTGGGTCTTCCCCGGGGCCTCCTCCCGGGGGGACATGCCTGGAACACCTCCCCAGGGAGGCGTCCAGGAGGCATCCGAAAAAGATGCCCGAGCCACCTCAGCTGGTTCCTCTCGATGTGGAGGAGCAGCGGCTCTACTCCGAGCTCCTCCCGAGTGACTGTGCTTCTCACCCTATCTCTAAGGGAGCGCCCAGCCACCCTGCGAAGGAAACTCATTTCAGCCGCTTGTATCCGCGATCTTGTTCTTTCTGTCATTACCCAAAGCTCATGACCATAGGTGTACATATACACTAGTGCATCTCAAAAAATTAGAATACCATGAAAAAGTTCCTTTTTTTCATAATTTAATTCAAAAAGGTAAACTTTCATATATTCTATATTCATTACATGTAAAGTGAAATATTTAAAGCCTTTTTTTGTTTTAATTTTGATGATTATGGCTTATAGCTCATGAAAATCAGAAATCCAGTATCTCAAATTATTAGAATATTCTTAGAATACTTAGCACGTACCCACAGTGCCAAAACTACTACCAAATGGTTTGCTGACCATGATATTACTGTGTTTGACTGGCCAGCCAACTTGCCTGACCTGAACCCCATAGAGAATCTACGGGGTATTGTCAAGAGGAAGATGAGAAACACCCGACCCAAAAATACAGATACGCTGAAGGCCACTATCAAAGCAACCTGGGCTTCAATAACACCTCAGCAGTGCCACAGACTGATCACCTCCATGCCACACCACATTGATACAGTAATTCATGGTAAAGGAGCCCCAACCAAGTATTGAGTGTATAAATGAATATACTTTTCAGAAGATGGACATTTCTGTATTGTAAATCCTTTTTTTTTTGATTGATCTTAGGGGATATTCTAATAATTTGAGATACTGGATTTCTGATTTTCATGAGCTATAAGCCATAATCATCAAATTAAAACAAAAAAGGCTTTAAATATTTCACTTTACATGTAATGAATATAGAATATATGAAAGTTTACCTTTTTGAATTAAATTATGAAAAAAAGGAACTTTTTCATGGTATTCTAATTTTTTGAGATGCACTAGTGTATATATATATATATATATATATATATATATATATACACACACACCTGTGAGTGTTTAGTCTACGTCTATTTCTGTATATATATATATATATATATATATATATATATATATATAAAATCATCTCACTATCTCTAGCCACTTTATCCTGTTCTACAGGGTCGCAGGCAAGCTGGAGCCTATCCTAGCTGACTACGGGCGAAAGGCGGGGTACACCCTGGACAAGTCGCCAGGTCATCACAGGGCTGACACATAGACACAGACAACCATTCAC
The DNA here is from genome assembly GCF_027579695.1 of Neoarius graeffei. Lineage (NCBI taxonomy): Eukaryota > Metazoa > Chordata > Actinopteri > Siluriformes > Ariidae > Neoarius > Neoarius graeffei. The sequence goes on along the minus strand of NC_083574.1, from coordinate 91,823,759 downwards.
ACTCACACCTACGATCAATTTAGACTCACCAGTTAACCTAACCTGCATGTCTTTGGACTGTGGGGGAAACCGGAGCACCTGGAGGAAACCCACGCGGACACGGGGAGAACATGCAAACTCCACACAGAAAGGCCCTCGCCGGCCACGGGGCTTGAACCCGGACCTTCTTGCTGTGAGGCAACAGCGGTAACCACTACACCACCGTGCCGCCCCATGGATGAAATAACATAGGAAATTAATATGGGTAATTTTTGACCAATGCTGTGCATGAGAATAGAATAAAATAGAATAGAATAGAATACTTTGACTGTCATAGTGAATAAATACAATGAAATTAAAATGCAATCCTTGGTGCAAAAAAAGTGCATCTAAAAACCTATGAAAATAATACAAGATGAAATAATAAATATACAGTGGTGCTTGAAAGTTTGTAAACCCTTTAAAATTTTCTATATTTCTACAATATGACCTAAAACATCATCAGATTTTCACACAAGTCCTAAAAAGTATATAAAGAGAACCCAGTTAAACAAATGAGACAAAAAAATATTATACTTGGTCATTTATTTATTGAGGAAAATGATCCAATATTACATATCTGTGAGTGGTAAAAGTATGTGAACCTCTAGGATTAGCAGTTAATTTGAAGGTGAAATTAGAGTCAGGTGTTTTCAATCACTGCGATGACAATCAGGTGTGAGTGGGCACCCTGTTTTATTTATAGAACAGGGATCTATCAAAGTCTGATCTTCACAACACATGTTTGTGGAAGTGTATTATGGCACTGTTGCAGTGGGGGCGTGGTCAAGTGTCAGTCTGTAAATGGAGGGCGGAGTCAGGGAAGGTAAGTGGCAGAATCACTGCACCTTATGTAAGTTAACCTGTGTTTGTGTGTCTTCCCCTTGCACACACAACATCTTTACCAATTGTGCTCTTCCCAATGCCTCGTCTTGCACCAGGCTTTGGTGGATTAAGGTCTGATTACAGCCGGAGTCCACTAAAGCCTGATACGTATCCCCTTGGATACTCACCTGTATGGGATACGCTCCGGCCCGATCGAGGGTGGTCCCTGGTGCGTCGGGGATCCGGACCACCGCGCCCACTTCCATTGCCGAGCACTGATGCTGGAGGTGCCCCGGCTCCCCGCAGTGCCAGCAAACCGGCCCAGGCTCTCTCTCTGCACCGGTGTTCCAGAGCTCACTCACCTGAGAGGGGGGGGAGAGACAGACATGGAAGTGGGAAACGGTAGGGCACCGCGGGTGCAGCGGGCCAGCTGGGGTGGAGCCAGCCCCCGCCTCTGCAGAGGGGGAATGGGGTGAGGAACAGAAGGGGAGAGAGAGAGAGAGAGGAGAAGAGGAGACATGCTGTCCTGCCGTCAGAACAGCCACCAAATGGTCCTCCGCCAGCTCGATGGCCTGATCCAGTGACGCCGGGCGATGGCACTGGACCAACTCCACTGTTCCTTCGGGAAGTCGGGCGATGAACTGTTCCAGCACCACCAGATCGACAATTCCCTCGGCATCACGGTTGTCAGCCCTCAGCCACCACCGGCAGGCGTCCCGGAGTTGCTGGCCAAATGTGAATGGCTGGCTAACCTCCTCCAGGCGCAGAGTGTGGAAGCACTGAGGTTGTTGCTCTGGGGTGCACCCTGCACGCTGGAGGACGGCCCAGCGGAGGTTGGCATAGACCAGCCGGCTGTCGGCAGGGATCTGTTGCGTGGCCAGCTGCGCCTCGCCCATTAGCAGGGGGAGGAGGCACGCTGCGTGCTGCTCCACCAGCCAGCCCCACGCCTCTGCTGCCTAATCAAAGAGCGCGAGGAAGGCCTTGGGGTCGTCTTCTGGGCCCATCTTCGTTAGGGTGAGGTGGGCCCACAGCGGTGGAGGTGGTGGACCCTGCTGACGCGAGTAGGTGCCGGAACGCCTGGCGATCTTCCTGCTGCACCAGCACCAGGGCCTCGAACCTTTGTTCCTGCTCCTTCCAGAGGGTGACCAGTGCCTTGTGCTGGCTCTGTTGGGCCGTGGTGAGGGCATGGATCAGGTCCTTGAAGGAGGAGGACTCCATGCGGCTGTTCTCCTCTGCGCTCCATCCTGGGTTTCAGCACCACTGTAGGAAGACTCTGTGGTGGGTGGAGCACAGAAGCATGGCAGGCCAGATCTGAGTTCTCTTAAACTCTTTTATTTTAGCTTTTCAGCTTTAAACATCCAGAACACTCTCCCAATCATACAAGCTCGCTCGCTCGCTCACGCGCGCACGCATGCGCACACAAACACACACAAGTGTTCTGGCTGGGGAGAAAGCTCTCTTTCTCTGCTCTCTCTCTCCTTTTATAGGGTGCGGTCACTGGGGAAGACACACAAACACAGGTTAACTTACAGTACATCAGGTGCAGTGATTCTGCCACTTACCTTCCCTGACTCCACCCTCCATTCACAGACTGAGGCTTGACCACACTAGAGGTCTGCGTGGGTCGGATTTTTCAGTCCCGCTCCTGCCTGTGCCCGCATTGTGCAGTCCCGCTCCCGCCCATGCCCGCAAAGAATTATGATTTTCAGTCACACTCCCGCCAGCAAAAAAATTATGATTTTCAGTCCTGCTCCCACCCGCAAATCCCGCATGATGCAGACGTTCGCATTATTTCTCAGGAAAGTTCTTGTCTTGACACAGCGTGATGGTGCCCCAACCCCTACTTTGAGTATAAATATCTACAGCTCACATTCACGTTTGTTATTATTTACCTTGTTTCTGAATTCAGCATGTAGTGTCTCTAATAATAATAATTAGTGCTGTCAAGCGATTAAAATATTTAATCGCAAATCGCACATTTTTATCACATGAGAAACCATTGTAATTCTCTGATCAGCATAAAAAAGTGAATGGGCTTGCTTTGTACCAAGGGCGTTTTTTTTTTTTTTAATTGCAAAGCAGAGCCAGTAAGAGAAGTGAATTGACTTACTGCTTGAGTTAGTCTACAACTCTAATCAGAGAGACAGGTTACACAGTGACGGTAGGCTTGACTCAATGCTATCCCAGAAATCCTTACTGTAATATGCAAATTTGGCCGCCTCTGATTGGACAGCCAAATTTGCATATTACAGGAAGGATTTCTGGGATAGCATTGAGTCAAGCCTACCGTCACTGTGTAACCTGTCTCTCTGATTAGAGTTGTAGACTAACGCAAGCAGTAAATCACTTCACTCATGGTTCTCTTGCTAGCTGGGTGTGAACTGTGAGTCATTAGAGTGATCAAAGGATTTCCTGTTAGGATGATCAATGGCAAATGTAAGATGCCATTCCTCACTCAATCTGGCAATCTGACTCTCTCTGCAAATTTAGGCATCTTAAAATGTTTTTATTAATGCCAAATAAAATATCCAGCACAAATTATATATGATAGACATAAATTAATAATTTATAAATTTTATTTCAAACATGTTTTTAGTTAGTGGGACTGCAGCTTATCACCGCCCCCGCCCGCACCGCATATGTGCGCTCCCGCCCGCGCGCGTATATGTGCACTTCTGGTCCCGCCCGCGCCCGCAATGAGCTTTCAAAATTTGTCCCGCGCCACACTGCTTTGTGGCGAGTCCCGCGGGACTCCCGCGGGAGTGCAGGGCTCTAGACCACGCCCCTGCTGCCACAGGCACGAACAAAGGAGATTTCTGAGGACCTCAGAAAAAAATGTTGTTGATGCTCATCAGGCTGGAAAAGGTTACAAAACAATTTCTAAAGAGTTTGGACTCCACCAATCCACAGTAAGACAGACTGTGTACAAATGGAGGAAATTCAAGACCATTGTTACCCTCCCCAGGAGTGGTCGACCAACAAAGATCACTCCAAGAGCAAAACGTATAATAGTCAGCAAGGTCACAAAGGACCCCAGCGTAACTTCTAAGCAACTGAAGGCCTCTCTCACATTGCCTAATATTACCATTCATGAGTCCACCATCAGGAGAACACTGAACAACTATGGTGTGCATGGCAGGGTTGCAAGGAAAAAGCCACTGCTCTCCACAAAGAAGTCAAGTCAAGTCAAGTCTAGTTTATTTGTATAGCGCTTTTAACAATAAACATTGTTGCAAAGCAGCTTTACAGAATTTGAATGACCCAAAATACGAGCCAATTTCATCCCCAATGAGAATGCCTGTGGCGACAGCTGCAAGGAAAAAAAAAAAAAACAACACGAGGAAGAAACCTCAAGAGGAACCAGACCCAAAAGGGGACCCATGTCTAAAGAGGGGAATTAAGAACATTCTTGCTCATCTGCAGTTTGCCAATGATCACTTGGACAAGCCAGAAGGCTATTGGAAAAAAAAAGTTTTGTGGTCGGATGAGACCAAAAAAGGACTTTTTGGTTTAAATGAGAAGTGTTATGTTTGGAGAAAGGAAAACACTGCATTCCAGCATAAGAACCTTATCCCATCTGTGAAACATGGTGGTGGTAGGTAGTATCATGGTTTTGGCCTGTTTTGCTGCATCTGGGCCAGGACGGCTTGCCATTCTTGATGGAACAATGGATTCTGAATTATACCAGCAAATTCTAAAGGAAAATGTCAGGACATCTGTCCATGAACTGAATCTCAAGAGAAGGTGGGTTATGCAGCAAGACAATGACCCTAAGCACACAAGTCATTCTACCAAAGAATGGTTAAAGAAGAATAAAATTAATGTTTTGGAATGGCCAAGTCAAAGTCCTGACCTCAATCCAATCAAAACATTGTGGAAGGACCTGAAGTGAATAGTTCATGTGAAGAAACCCACCAACATCCCAGAGTTGAAGCTGTTCTGTACGGAGAAATGGGCTAAAATTCCTCCAAGCCGGTGTGCAGGACTGATCAACAGTTACCGGAAATGTTTAGTTGCAGTTATTGCTGCACAAGGAGGTCACACCTGATACTGAAAGCAAAGGTTCACATACTTTTGCCACTCACAGATATGTAATATTGGATCCTTTTCCTCAATAAATAAATCTCATCTCATTTCATTATCTCTAGCTGCTTTATCCTGTTTTACAGGGTCGCAGGTAAGCTGGAGCCTATCCCAGCTGACTACAGGCGAAAGGCGGGGTACACCCTGGACAAGTCGCCAGGTCATCATAGGGCTGACACATAGACACAGATAACCATTCACACCTACGGTCAATTTAGAGTCACCAGTTAACCTAACCTGCATGTCTTTGGACTGTGGGGGAAACCGGAGCACCCGGAGGAAACCCACGCGGACACGGGGAGAACATGCAAACTCCACACAGAAAGGCCCTCGCCGGCCACGGGGCTCGAACCCGGACCTTCTTGCTGTGAGGCAACAGTGCTAACCACTACACCACCATGCCACCCCTCAATAAATAAATGACCAAGTATCATATTTTTGTCTCATTTGTTTCACGGGGTTCTCTTTATCTACTTTTAGGATTTGTGTGAAAATCTGATGATGTTTTAGGTCATATTTATGCAGAAATATAGAAAATTCTAAAGGGTTCACAAACTTTCAAGCACCACTGTATAAATAAATCATTTGAAAAGTTATTTAAAACAGCAGTCATCACTCGCAAACATTCACATCCTATGGTGTGGAGGGCATTGCACAACCCTGTATTGTATCATATTTGTATTATTGAATGTAAAGGTTTGCTTTATTTAATGCCCTTATGGCACTGGCATAGAAACTTTTCCTCATCCTTTTTTTCCTACCTGTTAAAGACCTGTAACATCTGCCTGAAGGCAGCAGTTCAAAAACAGTGTGTCCAGGGTGAGATGGGTCCCTGAGAGTATTTTGTGCTTTTTTTTTTTTTTTTTAATACTGTGGGAACTGTACAGATCCTCCAGAGAGGGAAGAGGGCAGACGATGATCTTCTGGGCCATAGTGATGACCCTCTGGAGCACTTTCCTGTCTCCTACTGTGCAACTAGTAATCCATGCACAGAAACAGTAAGTCAATATGCTCTCAATGGAGCAACAGAAGAAGGACACCAGTTGTTTTTGTGAAAGATGGTACCTCCTGAGCACTCTCAGGAAATACACGGAGTGCAGAATTATTAGGCAAGTTGTATTTTTGAGGATTAGTTTTATTATTGAACAACAACTATGTTCTCAATCAACCAAAAAGACTCATAAATATCAAAGCTGAATATGTATGGAAGTTAGAGTGGGGCGTTTTTAGTTTTGGCCATTTTAGGAGAATATGTATGTGTTCAGGTAACTTTCACTGTGCAGAATTATTAGGCAACTTAATAAAAACCAAATGTGTAGCCATTTCACTTATTTATTTTCACCAGGTACACTGATATGACAACTCCAGATTTGCAAATAAACATATCTGACATTCAAACACAAAACAAAAATAAATCAGTGACCAAATATAGCCACCGTTCTTCATGAGGACACTCAAAAGCCTTCCATCCATAGATTCTGTCAATTTTTTTACCTGTTCACGACCAACATTGTGTGCAGCAGCAACCACGGCCTCCCAGACGCTGTTCAGAGAGGTGTACTGTTTTCCCTCTTTGTAGACCTCACGTTTTATAATGGACCACAGGTTCTCTATGGGGTTTAGGTCAGGTGAACAAGGGGGCCATGTCATTATTTTTTCACCTTTCAGACCTTTACTGGCTAGCCACGCAGTGGAGTATTTGGACGCATGAGATGGAGCGTTATCCTGCATGAAAATCATGTTCTTCTTGAAAGATGCTGACTTTTTCCTATACCACTGCTTGAAGAAGGTTTCTTCCAGGAACTGGCTGTAGGTCTGGGAGTTGAGTTTGAGTCCATCCTCAACTCGAAAAGGTCCAACAAGCTCGTCTTTGATGATACCAGCCCATAGCAGTACTCCACCTCCACCTTGCTGGCGTCTGAGTCGGAGTGGAGCTCTGTGCCCATTACTGATCCAGCCACAGGCCCATCCATCTGGCCCATCAAGAGTCACTCTCATCTCATCAGACCACAGCACCTTAGAAAAATCAGTCTTAAGATATTTCTTGGCCCAGTCTTGACGTTTTATCTTGTGTGCCTTACTCAGTGGTGGTCGTTTTTCAGCCTTCCTTACCTTGGCCATGTCCCTCAGTATTGCACACCTTGTACTCTTTGACACTCCAGGAATGTTACAACTCTGGAATATGGCAGAACTGGATGCTAATGGCTGCTTGTTAGCTTCACGCTTGATTTTCCGCAGATCATGTGCAGTTATTTTGCGCCTTTTTTTTCCCCACACGCTTCTTTCGACCCTGTTGACTATTTGCAATGAAACGCTTGATTGTTCGGTGATCACGTTTCAACATCTTCGCAATTTCAAGAGTGCTGCATCCGTCTGCAAGACATCTCACAATTTTATACTTTTCAAAGTCTGTCAGATCTCTCTTCTGACCCATTTTGCCAGAGGAAAAGAGGTTGCCTAATAATTATGCACACCTGATATAGGGTGTTGATGTCATTAGACCACACCCCCTCTCATTACACAGATGCACAGCACCTGATATACTTAATTGGTAGTAGGCTTTCAAGCCTAAACAGCTTGGAGTGGGACAATATGCATTAAAAGGATGTTGTGGTCAAAATACTCACTTGCCTAATAATTCTGCACTCAGTGTACAGTCTTTGCTGTGCCTTCTTGATAACAGTTGTAGTGTTGATGCTGCAGATCAGGTTGTCCTGAATGTGGATCCCCAGAAACTGAAATTCTGAGACCCTCTCCACACAGTTCCCACTAATAAACAGGAATATCAATTTTCTTCCTTCTAAAGTCTATTATCAGCTCCTTAGTCTTGGTGGTGTTTCAGACCAGGTTGTTATTTGTACACCAATCTGACAGCTGCTCCACCTCATCTCAGTACGCAGACTACAGTGGTATCATCAGCAAATTTGATGATGCTGTTACTGGAGTGGGCAGGGATGCAGTCGTCATTGTAGAGAGTGTCGAGTAGGGGACTCAGCACACAGCCCTGAGGGGAGCCAGTGCTGATGTTGAGGGCAGAGGAAATGTAGGAGCCTATTCTCACTCTCTGGGAGCAATCAGTGAGGAAGTCCTTAATCCAATGACAGATGGTGTGGGATATTCCCAGGTTTGTAAGCTTGGTCACCAGTCTGTTTGTTTGGATGGTGTTAAAGGTGGAGCTGAAGTCCACAAAGAGCAGCCATACATAGCTCCCCTGCTGCTCCAAATGGGACAAAGAAAGGTGGAGAGCTGTGGCTACTGCATCATCTGTGGCCTTATTAGCTCTGTAGGCAAACTGGTGAGGGTCAAACCTGGGTGAGAGGTGGGAAATAATTTGAGTTCGGACCAGTTTGTTGAAACAATTCATAATGATAGGTGTAAGTGCTACTGGCCGGATATCATTAAAGCTGCTAATGGTGTTCTTCTTTGGGAGGGGGGTGATTATGGAGGACTTTAAGCATGGTGGGATGGCAGCCTGAGACAGGGACAGATTGAAGATCTTGGTAAAGACCCCAGCCAATTGGTCTGTGCAGACCCGCAGCACCTGTCCTGAGATGCCGTCAGGTCCTGCAGCTGTCCTCAGGTTTACCACACACAGCATGTGCCTCACTTCATGCTCCTCCTCCATGAGAGTGTGGCTGTTGTGGGCTTGTGAGTATAGTATGGCTGCCTTTTGTGACACCACCTCAAAGCAGGCAAAGAAGTGGTTCAGCTCCTCTGCCAATGAGGAGTGTGATGGATGAGCATTTATAATTTTCATTTTTATATGACTGTATTCTTATTTTCCATTTTCACATGACTGTAAATATTATTTTGGCATAATGTTGTTTATGTGTAACATTAAGAACATTGGAACAGAAAAAAAATATATATATATATAAAGTTACAATGTCAGTTTCATTTTCTCCCGCTTTGCCTGTGCAGAGTATGGGCCAGGGCGTAGTTTAGAATTTAGAATGAAGTAGTTCACCAGTAGGCCAAGAGTTCAGCCAAAGGTTAATTGAATGTAATCTGAACTACTTAAGAATGCAGTGTCGCGATTGGTCTATCTTTGATTCCCCAAAAATGCATGTGAACTGAATCACAGGAGGATTCCAGGAGGAACTTTTTTTGCTTGCTTGCTGTCTTCAGATATTTTTGAATGCATCAGAACACACATTACCTCGTTGGATTGCTACAGAAAGCATTGGAGCAATGGACTCTCTTGGAGCCACCATTTGTGCAAGAGTGGACTTTTACATTTGAATTTACCTTGCGGACTGTGATAGGGATGTTTGCCGAACCATGTGGATCACCTTGGACACTGCTACACCGCGGTTGGACATTTGGGACCATGCCAAAGACACTCTAGCATGTGTGATGCACCTGATTGTGATGCTTAAAGGACAGTAAGATGTTTTATCATGGTATTATGAATTTTGTTTTAGTATGAATGTGAAATATTTGTTTGGGGACCTAGGTCTAGGTGAAATGATTGTGTTGTGAATTGTAAATGGGTTGTATTTCCAGTCAAGATAAAAGATTGAAAATTTAACCATCACTCTCTCTGTCCTGCATTTGCTGCTGCCTTAACAAATAACAGGAGTCACTGTCAGCTATAAGGTTGCTGGCTCTGTAGTTGATGATATGCTGGACCCCCTGCCACACCTGCCTGGAGTTGTTGCTCTGATAGCAATCCTCTATCCTTCTACTGTAAGCAGCTTTGGCCTCTCTGATACCAGATTGGCTCTGGTAGCACTATATAATGCTCCATCACCAGACCTGAAGGCGATGTTCCTCTCCCTGAGCAGGCTATGCACATTTTTTGTCATCCAGGGCTTTTTGTTGGGATAATCCCGGATATACTTATCCACAGTGATAGTGTCTGTGCAGAACTTGATGTATCCCAGGACAGCTGTTGTGTACTGCTCTAAGTTCTGATGCTCGAAAACATCCCAGTTTGTTGACTCAAAGCAGTCCTGCAGCTATTGAGAGGCACCTTCGGGCCATGTTTTAACAGTTCTGGATGTGGTCTGAGCACTTTTCATGAGGGGGGTATATGCCAAGATCAAGAACAAGGGCATGTGGTCTGACTGGCACAGGAGTGGGAGTGGCTTTGCCCTGAAGCCCATCTTGATGTTAGAAAAGACCTTGTCCAGTGTATTTGCTCCCCTCGTAGCACACTTGATATGGTAATGGAATTTAGGGAGCACTGTCTTTAAATCAGCATGATTAACGTCCTCTGCCGTGATGTGAACAGCCATACATACTCTGTTGACTGCTAATGATCTCATGTAAACATCCAAGGGCTGAGCTAGCATTAGCATCCAGTGGAATATACACAGCAGTTACCATGACAACAGTGAACTCCCAAGGAAGATATATGTGCCTGCATTTAACAGTCACATACTCCAGCTCCGGAGAACAGTGACTACTAACAGTCTTAGTATTGTTACACCAGCTGTTGTTCACATAAATACATAACCCCCCTTCCTCTGCGCTTACCAGAGTCCATGGTCCTGTCGTGCAGATGTAATGTATGGCCTGCTAGCTTGACAGCTGTGTCTGGAATGGATGAGTGAAGCCAGGTCTCTCTGACGAGCAGGATACAGCTGTTCTTCACAATTTTGTTCATTGCAACCAGTAGTTCCAGTTCATCCATCTTGTTAGTGAGAGATCTGACATTGGAGAGAAAAACACTAGGGAGCAGTGATTTATGTGGCCACCTTCGTAGCCTCACCAGCACACTGGCTCTGCAGCTTCGCTTTTACCTCCTCTCCCTGCGCTGGCTTTGTTGCCTTTCCGCAGGGATGGTAATCCACGGAGTGCCGGGGGACCTAGCAATATCCAGCAGGATGTCGTGGGAGCGGAGAAATGCAGCTGTAACAGTCTGCTTGCTGTGTAATCTAATTTCAATAAGATCATGCCGGGTATAAATTTTTTTTGCCCTACAAAATGTTGTCGGGATGAGTAACAACTCACACACAAACAGCCAAACAAAGCACCGAAAAGGAGACCGCTGAACTGCTGCGTCTATGTCTGCCACCATCTTGCCATAACAAAGGCAGTGATGTGAATCCTCCATGTTTGAATGCTTTTTTTTCCAGAACTTGCCAGAAGATCTTTTTTTCTAAATTACAGGATTTCCCTATTCATAACTGTCACATCCACGCGCATTTGCATGTGCACTGCACTCTCACTCACGTGCACTCTGAGCAGTGCCCGCATCTAATGACAAGCACCTGCCCTGGATGAAAGTGCAATCAGCATGCACATAAGGGGATGCTGCCTACACCTACAGTGGTGCTTGAAAGTTTGTGAACCCTTTAGAATTTTCTATATTTCTGTATAAATATGACCTAAAACATCATCAGCTTTTCACACAAGTCCTAAAAGTAGATAAAGAGAACCCAGTTAAACAAATGAGACAAAAATATTATACTTGATCATTTATTTATTGAGGAAAATGATCCAATATTACATATCTGTGAGTGGCAAAAGTATGTGAACCTCTAGGATTAGCAGTTAATTTGAAGGTGAAATTAGAGTCAGGTGTTTTCAATCAATGGGATGACAATCAGGTGTGAGTGGGCACCCTGTTTTATTTAAAGAACAGGGATCTATCAAAGTCTGATCTTCACAACACATGTTTGTGAAAGTGTATCATGGCATGAACAAAGGAGATTTCTGAGGACCTCAAAAAAAGCGTTGTTGATGCTCATCAGGCTGGAAAAGGTTACAAAACCATCTGTAAAGAGTTTGGACTCCACCAATCCACAGTCAGACAGATTGTGTACAAATGGAGGAAATTCAAGACCATTGTTATGCTCCCCAGGAGTGGTTGACCAACAAAGATCACTCCAAGAGCAAAGCGTGTAATAGTCAGTGAGGTCACAAAGGACCCCAGGGTAATTTCTAAGCAACTGAAGGCCTCTCTCATATTGGCTAATGTTCATGAGTCCACCATCAGGAGAACACTGAACAACAATGGTGTGCATGGCAGGGCTGCAAGGAGAAAGCCACTGCTCTCCAAAAAGAACATTGCTGCTTGACTGCAGTTTGTTAAAGATCATGTGGACAAGCCAGAAGGCTATTGGAAAAATGTTTTGTGGACAGATGAGACCAAAATAGAACTTTTTGGTTTAAATGAGAAGCGTTATGTTTGGAGAAAGGAAAACACTGCATTCTAGCATAAGAACCTGATCCCATCTGTGAAACATGGTGGTGGTAGTATCATGGTTTGGGCCTGTTTTGCTGCATCTGGGCCAGGACGGCTTGCCATCATTAATGGAGCAATGAATTCTGAATTATATCAGCAAATTCTAAAGGAAAATGTCAGGACATCTGTCCATGAACTGAATCTCAAGAGAAGGTGGGTCATGCAGCAAGACAACGACCCTAAGCACACAAGTCGTTCTACCAAAGAATGGTTAAAGAAGAATGAAGTTAATGTTTTGGAATGGCCAAGTCAAAGTCCTGACCTTAATCCAATCAATATGTTGTGGAAGGACCCGAAGTGAGCAGTTCATGTGAGGAAACCCACCAACATCCCAGAGTTGAAACTGTTCTGTATGGAGGAATGGGCTAAAATTCCTCCAAGCCGGTGTGCAGGACTGATCAACAGTTACCAGAAATGTTTAGTTGCAGTTATTGCTGCACAAGGGGGTCACACCAGATACTGAAAGCAAAGGTTCACATACTTTTGCCACTCACAGATATGCAATATTGGATCATTTTCCTCAATAAATAAATGACCAAGTAGAATATTTTTGTCTCATTTGTTTAACTGGGTTTTCTTTATCTACTTTTAGGACTTGTGTGAAAATCTGATGATGTTTTAGGTCACATTTATGCAGAAATATAGAAAATTCTAAAGAGTTCACAAACTTTCAAGCACCACTGTATATGGTGCAAAGTACTGCATTGACTATCAGCATTATCGAGCTGTTGTTATTGTATTGTCTTCTTGGGTCTTGACTCTCATTCTGTGTTTTGGATTCTATTTTTCGTCTTTGCCTAGTATACTCTGTGTATGCCTCACCCAAACCTTTGCCTGTTTAATGTTGATGATTTCTGCCTGCTGTATTGAATTGTTTGCTGATAAGATTTTAAATAAAACTCTTCTGAACTTACATCTGTCTCCATCTCTGTATTCTCTGTATTACTCAGAGAATACTTTGCCGTAACATGGATGAAGCAGAAAAGGGATCAATTGTTCTCCTGCAACAATCTGGACACACTGGCACCCTATGATGGGAAGGATTATCCATGTAATGGATTGCTGCTCCAATGCAGGAATTTATTTATTTATTTATTTATTTTTATTTATTTTTTTTAATGATAGCTGACTAGAATCCAAACCTCCATAGAAATGTTGGGTCTGCTCTATGACTTATTGGCTCACTAGACCAGCACGGCAGTGGGGCAAGTGCTTAGTAGCAGCACCCATGCCTCAGGGAAGCCCAGTCATTTGCTGAGGAACTAAAGTCCTGGTTCCAAATCTCCGGGAAAGAGGAGGTCCATAATATATATAGTGGATATAGAAAGTGTACACACCCTATTAAAATGATAGATTTTTCTGATGTAAAAAAATTGAGACCACGATAAATAATTTCAAAACCTTTCTCACCTTTAATGTGCCCTATAACCTGGACAGTTAAATTGAAAAACAAACAATTCTGTTAGGGGGAAAAACATAAAAAAATGTACAATAAGCTGGTTGCATAAGTGTGCACACCCTTAAATTAATACTTTGTTGAAGCACCTTTTGATTTAATTACAGTATTCAGTCTTTTTGGGGCGGCACGGTGGTGTAGTGGTTAGCGCTGTCGCCTCACAGCAAGAAGGTCCTGGGTTCGAGCCCCGTGGCCGGCGAGGGCCTTTCTGTGCGGAGTTTGCATGTTCTCCCCATGTCCGCGTGGGTTTTCTCCAGGTGCTCCAGTTTCCCCCACAGTCCAAAGACATGCAGGTTAGGGTAAATGGTGACTCTAAATTGACCGTAGGTGTGAATGGTTGTCTGTGTCTATGTGTCAGCCCTGTGATGACCTGGCGACTTGTCCAGGGTGTACCCCGCCTTTCACCCGTAGTCAGCTGGGGTAGGCTCCAGCTTGCCTGCGACCCTGTAGAACAGGATAAAGCAGCTACAGATAATGAGATGAGTCTTTTTGGGTATACACCTGCCATCAATTAAAATGACTCTGATTAACCCCAAATAAAGTTCAGACATTTACTCAGGGCGGCACGGTGGTGTAGTGGTTAGCGCTGTCGCCTCACAGCAAGAAGGTCCTGGGTTCGAGCCCCGTGGCCGACGAGGGCCTTTCTGTGTGGAGTTTGCATGTTCTCCCCATGTCCGCGTGGGTTTCCTCCGGGTGCTCCGGTTTCCCCCACAGTCCAAAGACATGCAGGTTAGGTTAACTGGTGACTCTAAATTGACCGTAGGTGTGAATGTGAGTGTGAATGGTTGTCTGTGTCTATGTGTCAGCCCTGTGATGACCTGGCGACTTGTCCAGGGTGTACCCCGCCTTTTGCCCGTAGTCAGCTGGGATAGGCTCCAGCTTGCCTGCGACCCTGTAGAAGGATAAAGCGGCTAGAGATAATGAGATGAGATGAGATGAGATGAGACATTTACTCAGTTGCATCCTCCAGCAAAAGTCATGGTTCGCAGAGTGCTTACAAAGCATCAAAGGGATCTCACTGTTGAAAGGTATCAGTCAGGAGAAGGTTACAAAAAAAAATTTCATGGCATTAGATATACCATGAAGTGCAGTGAAGAGAGTCATCAAGAAATGGAGAAAATATGGGACAACAGTGATATTACTGAGAACTGGATGTCCCTCTAAAATTGATGAAAAGACAAGATGAAAACTGGTCAGGGAGGCTGCCAAGAGGCCTACAGCAACACTGAAGGAGCTGCAGGAATTTCTGGCAAGTACTGATTGCGTACTACATGTGACAACAATCTCCCATATTCTCCATATGTCTGGACTATGAAGTAGGGTCAAAGAAAAACATCCAGGTCTGGCTAAATTTTGCAAAAGAAAAAGAAAAAGACATCAGTTCTCCCAAAAGCATGTGGGAAAATATGTTATGGTCTGATGAAACCAAGCTTGAACTTTTTGGCCACAATTACAAAAGGTATGTTTGGCACAAAAACAACAGTGCACATCACCAAAAGAAGACCATACCCACGGTGAAGCATGGTGGTGGTGGCAGCATCATTTTGGGGTTGTTTTTCTTCAGCTGGAACAGGAGCTTTAGTCAAAGTGAAGAGAATTATGAACAGTTCTAAATACCAGTCAATTTTGGCCCAAAACCTTCAGGTGTCTGCTAGAAAGCTGAAGATGAAGAGGAATTTCATCTTTCATCATGAAAACAACCCCAAAAAAATGTTGGAATGGCCCAGCCAGAGCCTAGACTTAAATCCAATTGAAAATATGTGGGGTGACCTGAAGAGGGCTGTGCACAAGAGATGCCCTTGCAATCTGACAGATTTGGAGTGCTTTTGCGAGGAAGAATGGGCAAATATTGCCAAGTCTAGATGTGGTAGGCTGATAGACTCCAACCCAAAAAGACTGAACGCTATAATTAAATCAAAAAGTGCTTCAACAAAGTATTAGTTTAAGGGTGTACGCACTTACTGTATGCAACCAGCTTATTTTACATTTTTTAGTTTTTCCCCCCAAACAGATTTGTTTGTTTTTCAACTGAATTGTATGTTACAGGTCACATTAAAGGTGGGAAAAGTTTTGAGATTATTTATCGTGGTCTTATTTTTTTTTACATCAGAAAAACCTATCATTTTAATGGGGTGTGTTTTTTTATTTATTTATTTTTAAAACTATCATGTAGGCCCATAGTACAGTGGCTTCTGGTTAAACAGTAGCCCACCTGTAAACAAAGCGAACTGCCAAGGAGGCAGGTACAACTTCATTGGTCAATGTCACACATTGCATTCAATTGGTTGGTGAATTTTGAAAGGGTTATTTGACCAAAATCCGAGAGCAAGTGCAGAAATCTGTGAGCAGAAGATTTATGAGTGCACAATGCATTCTGAGTGCGAGCAGGGGCTATTTGAGAGAGGAGGCAGGGTTTTTGAACAGGAGCAGAGCAAATTTGCACTTGAACAGGAGTGATTTGAGAGAGTCAGGAAACATTGCAAAATCTGAAACTGAAATTAATAAATATTGCTTTCAAACTGAAAGACGACACTCTTGATTGAAGTGAAGAAAAAAACTCAATAGAAATATAACCATTCAGTTCCCTCATGTGAGTGACATTGGCTCAGAGCAAAGGCTTGCTGCAGCATTTGAGGCCGTTTTCTCTTATGTCACCATGTGACATCTGTTCCATACAACGTGATGGGTTGATGCATTTATTCGCAGTGCTAAAGCTCAGAAAAACCAGGCTCAATGCGAAAAAAAAATGCTGCCTTTTCATTGTGTAACATTCTTGGGCTATGTGAAAGTACTCATTATAAAAACAACAATTTAAAAGAAAAAAAATATGTGTGTGTGTGTGTGTGTGTGAATTAACTGCACCAAAAAAAAAAAAAAACTGTGTGTTTTAGCACTTTCAGCAGTGAGGGGCAAGCCACATGTCCATTCATCCATGAATATCACTCAAAAATCAACATAGCTAAAACATTTGACTTCAAGTGAATATATCTTTATTGATTCCAAATTCTAATGACTGAAAGAGCAGTTTAGTATTTTTTTTTTTACGAAAATTAAATAAAATCTTACATTTATATTTTGCATAACAGGTCAATGTGATAATTTCACAAGTAAAAATATTGAACAGTGCAGTCCAATAAAGGGGTTGCAGCCTACAGCTTTATAATTATTGTTTTATATCATTATGATGTCTGAATGTGAAAAAAGTCTTGTCCTCCAATAGGACACAGTCAAATGATCTCTATCAGCCTTCCAATATTTGTGTAGATACCAATAATATGCCACCACTAGTCGTTGACTTCAGGGATTGGGTGTTTATGCTTTGTCATATCCTCCAGCCCACCACTTCTCCTATTTCCCCTTTTTGTTTGCATTATATGTTTGCTAAGAGTATAAGCTAAAGGACTTAGGTCTGGAATCTATTATTTAAATGACCAAAATTGAGGTCTCTATGAAGTAAGAAATACGTTGTGATTTTTGCATTATGGGTGACTATGGTTTATATGTTTTCTTCCAGAAAAAAAAAATAATTGTTTGATAATAATTATTTATATTTTACTCATGAATCTTCATATGAGACAATTTATTATCCTGGCAATTGAATAATGCACAATTATTCAACAATTAATCTTTTGTAGCTATTTATTTTGTGGTGCTCGGCCTATGATAGCTTTTTTGGTATTCCGCTCAGGGTGTAGGAGTATAATATAGCACTTCGGAGCAAATATGGCTCCCAACAGCCCAAAACTAGATGCCAAGACAGCAAAAATCTCGACAGCCACAGAATACTTCCCTGGAGAGCTGACGTATGCAGGCACAAAGGTGATCCACACAGCACAGAATATCAGCATGCTAAATGTGATGAATTTGGCCTCATTAAAGTTATCTGGAAGGTTCCTTGCTAAGAAGGCCAGGAGAAAGCTTACAGCAGCCAGCAGGCCAATGTAGCCTAATAGAGATGCAAACCCAATCACAGAACCCATAGCACATTCATAGATTATTTTTGAGCTGATGTAGCGAGTGTTTTTATGGGGTGTGGGAGATGCTGTAACCAGCCAGACTGTGCATATAACCACCTGGATGGCTGTGAGGACCAGCACTGTACCTCGCTGTTGGACCACCCCAAACCACTTCATAGCATTTTGGCCTTCTGGTCGAGAAGACTTAAACACAGCCACAACCACCATGGTTTTGACCAGGATGCTGGAGATACTCAATGCGAAGCTGATACCAAATGCCACATGCCTCAGTTGGCAAGTCCACAGCTGAGGTTGCCCAATGAAAAGCAGCACACACAAGAAGCACAGTTTGAGTGACAGGAGTAGAAGGAAACTCAGCTCAGAGTTGTTGGCCCTGACCACAGGGGTGTGGCGGTGATGCACAAACACAGTCAGAACCCCAGTGCAGAAGCAGGTACCGAACAAGGAAGCTGTTGTTAAGGAGATGCCCAGCGGCTCTTCATAGGACAGGAACTCCACCTGCTTTGGGACACAATGGTCCTTCTCTGGACTGGACCAGAACTCATCAGGGCATACAATGCATTCATTAGAATCTGAATGAGAAAGGTAGAAGGGAAAACATACAGTGAGAAAGGGACATGAGTGATTATCCAAAAATAAGAGCATACATTTTAATCATATGCACATTCATTTTAAAATATAAAGGTCATGTTCACCTGTTGTGTTGCTGATTTCTCCATCAGCACAAGGCAGACAGTCAAAGCAACAGATGGGCATGCCTTTCTTTCTGGCTTTTCTTGTGCCCAGGGGGCAGCTTTCACTGCACACCGACCTGGGTGGCTAAGGAATGGCCATACATCATTTCAGCAATGCATTACTTCTGCAGTATGTTTATAGCACATTTGGTCTGAGTGATATTGAACTGCAGAGCACGACACTGAGTTTAAAAAAAAATCACTGATGTGAAAGAATAAATGTATCATGAAAAAGAAAAAATTATCAGGTGTTTCAATTGTGAATTAACAAATAAGCATCACATTATACACACTATTATTTTTGTGTATGTGATTTACTTTCTTTCTCTCAAAGTTCCAATACAGAGAATCCTCATTCAGGAAAAGGACATTGTCTGTTCGTGCAGCTTCATCCATCACACCAACTGTAACGAGCTTGATCGAGCCATCCACATTTGGCTGCCAGTTCATAATATCATAGATAGCCAAAGGATTGCCATTCTCATCAAAAGATACACGGTCCCCAAAGCCAGTGGTGAAATTAACTCTGTGTAGGTAATGGACAACCTGTACCAATGGTTAGAAGAGACATGACAGCCAAATAGGACAAGTGTTAATCATGCATTTGATCACCAAGAACATTTTACCGAAAAAAGTCTTCAGTTTTTGACAGTGCTTCTAACACAGTGGATTACAAACTGGGTAAATAAATTATTATTATTATTATTATTATTATTATTATTAATAATAATAATAATAATAAATTTCCCTTTCTTTGCACATTCAGCTTTAAAAATTAGTTTTAAACAGAATAAAATTTTAGTGTTGATTCAGTATGAAATTTGAAATGATTAAATAACTTTCAAATATGGTATAAATAAAGAATTGTTCTTTTAAGAATTCCTGATTGTGCATTGTAAGAGCATACATATAAAAAGACATGTGCCTATAGTTCTTTAACTGCAATCTATATGCCATTTGTGCAGTACTACAATAGGCATGTGTGTATTCCTCAGTTTCACCTGCCAAGGCTGCAAGGTGGATATTTTGGCACAGCTGTGACCACTAAAGGGCCCATTGCCCTCCTGACATTGTGTCAGGTCATGCAGGGCATGAGCTAGTGCATAAACCGCTTTATATACATTATAGGGAGCTCTTAGTTCAGATATGTCACTGTATGCTGTATTTGTGCTACTCAGATCTTCATGCCCTGTGCACAATAATATGTCATCTTCCCCAGCAGTCTGCATGTCATCTGAATCAAACCTGCATCTGAACATCTCCTCCCAGAAGATCTGGACCATGTTGTTTGCGGGATGCATATCAGGGCGCAGACGTAGCAAGAAGTCCTGAAGCCCTGCAATCTCTCCACGACGGATGGCAATGCCAAGAGTTCCTCCAAGAAATGGTAGGAGGCGTGATGTGTGGAAGACAGGTGAAGTAGCCCAGGCTTCACTTGCAATCCACTGCTTTCCCGTGACATTTCTTAGAAACACTTCATCCATGAGTGGCACCAAGTCAGCATCACTAGAGATCACCACCACCACCTTGGCTGTGGAAGTTTTGATCAGTCTAACAATGTGCTCCACATCTCTGTGATTGTTGTCCCTTGGCAGCATCTCAGAGTAAGCCACACAGCCACCCAGCTGTTCCTGAACATCCTGGTGGAAGGACTGGGCAGCATAGATACCATAGTCATCATTGCTGTACACAAGGCCCACCCAGGTCCAACCAAAGTGCTTCAGGATTTGGATGATGGCACGCACCTGGAAGGCATCACTGGGGATTGTCCTGAAAAATGAAGGGAACTGATGCCGATCAGTGAGACAGGAGCAAGTGGCAAAGTAGCTAACCTGGAGGAAAGTGTTAGAGAAAAGGAAAAATAGTCAGGGAATGCATAAAAGAAAGCCTCAGATTAAATGACAAAAAAGCCATTCTGTATGCAGAAGAACTTCATAATCATGATAATAAATTCATTGCAATATTTTACTACCAATAATATTAAATTGACAGAATTGTAAGCTATGTTTTTCCTCAATTTCTTAGAAACCTTCTGAACTTTCTCTTAATCTGTACCATGGGCACGCGATACAACCCCAGCACACTAGAGATAGCTATAGAACGAGTGGAACCCGGGTCCCCCACTATTCCAATCACCGGGGGAGAACTGGTGCAGTTCAGGCCAGAGGCAATTTCATCAGTTCCACTGATCAGGGCTGTTGCTGCCCGAAATGCAACAGCAAGTGTCACACAATTGTCATACAGATGGTAGCCCAGCATGATGTTTGGAAGTAGGTTGGGATTCCTATTGATCTCATCAATAGCAAAAACCATAGTAATTGCCTGCTGGAAATTTGACATATCAAACCTGTGGCAATATCACAGACAAAGAGAAGAAGAAATAAAAAGAGTAATATAAAAATTCATATTCAATAAATTTTGTAATCCTGCTCTGCTATATATTTTTTCAATTTATTTTCATGCAACTGACAATTGCTATGTCAAACCAACTCACTGTTCACAATATGGTTGTTCTGGCTCACTTGTGAAGCTTAACTCTGGAAATACAGTCAGATAGTGCCCAGAATCAGGTCTCCATCTTGGTGCATCCCATTCAGCTTGAAATGGCCCTGAAGCTGACAGTATCCAGAGTT